>NC_052308.1:15466851-15766851 GCF_016432855.1 Salvelinus namaycush
TGACTACGTTTTTTAAACAATTATACAAGTAAATATTACCAAAGTTACAATAGATTGCCATTTTCTGTTAACTACCAAAATTACTGTAGATTCCGGTAACTTTGGTATACTAACAGTAGCTTTGCAAACCTAGTTATATTAATTGAAGTGCCCTTTAATATAGACCACATGGAAAATCCAATAAATCCAATTTTTTATTTGAATAAAGACTTGCTAAAGTGCCAAAATTCTGCATTTTGACATGTCTCTGTGCACTCTCTGTGACATCAAAGAAGATTTTAACCCACTTAACCCAAGCATTTATCCAAGTTTTCACCATCATTGTAAAGCGCGGAAGACACATTTCGGTTGAATGCATTCAGATGTGCAACTGACTAAGTATCCACTTTCCCTTCCTCTAGTTATTTATGTTGCCACGACAAAGTCATTTTATTTATTAAATTATTAAATGTGATTAGGGATTCATTTTAAGGTCAAAAAACAAACCTGTCCCTGATTTTAAGGTGAACCCTCTAACGTGAACTCAAATCAAATAAAATTGTATTAGTCACATGCGCCGAATACAACAGGTGTAGTAGACCTTACAGTAAGTAGACCTTACAGTGAAATGCTTACTTACGAACCCCTAACCAACAGTGCAGTTTAAAAAAAATATGGATAAGAATAAGAGATAAAAGTAACAAGTAATTAAAGAGCAGGAGTAAAAAATAACAATATATACAGGGGGGTGCCGGTACAGAGTCAATGTGCGGGGGCATCGGTTAGTTGAGGTAATATGTACATGTAGGTAGAGTTAATAAAGTGACTATGCATAGATGACGACAGAGAGTGGCAGTGGTATGGAGAGGGGAGGGGGGCAATGTAAATAATCTGGATAGCCATTTGACTAGATGTTCAGGAGTCTTATGGCTTAGGGGTAGAAGCTGTGTAGAAGCCTCTTGGACATAGACTTGGCGCTACCGCTTGCCATGCGGTAGTAGAGAGAACAGTCTATGACTAGGGTGGCTGGAGTCTTTGACAATTCTTAGTGTCTCCATCTGACACCGCCTGGTATAGAGGTCCTGGATGGCAGGAAGCTTGGCCCCAGTGATGTACAGGGCCATTCGCACTACCCTCTGTAGTGCATTGCGGTCGGAGGCCGAGCAGTTGCCATACCAGACAGTGATGCAACCAGTCAGGATGCTCTCGATGGTGCAGCTGTAGAACCTTTTGAGGATCTGAGGACCCATGCCAAATCTTTTCAGTCTCCTGAAGGGGAATAGGTTTTGTCGTGCCCGCTTCACGACTGTCTTGGTGTGCTTGGACCATGTTAGTTTGTTGGTGATGTGGACACCAAGGAACTTGAAGCTCTCAACCTGCTCCACTGTAGCCCCGTCGATGAGAATGGGGGAGTGCTCGGTCCTCTTTTTCCTGTAGTCCACAATCATCTCCTTTGTTTTGATCACGTTGAGGGAGAGGTTGTTGTCCTGGCACACACACGGCCAGGTCTCTGACCTCCTCCGTATAGGATGTCTCGTTGTTGTCGGTGATCAGGCCTACCACTGTTGTGTCATCTGCAAATGTAATGATGGTGTTGGAGTCGTGCCTGGCCATGCAGTCATGGGACTACAGGAGGGGGCTGAGCACACACCCCTGAGGGGCCCCTGTGTTGAGGACCAGCGTGGCGGATGTGTTGTTACCTACCCTTACAACCTGGGGGTGGCCCGTCAGGAAGTCCAGGATCCAGTTGCAGAGGGAGGTGGTAGTCCCAGGGTCCTTAGCTTATTGATGAGCTTTGAGGGCACTATGGTGTTAAACGCTGAGCTGTAGTCAAAGAATAGCATTCTCACATACAGTTGAAGTTGGACGTTTACATACACCTTAGCCAAATACATTTAAACTCAGTTTTTCACAATTCCTGACATTTAATCCTAGTAAAAATTCCCTGTCTTAGATCAGTTAGGATCACCACTTTATTTTAAGAACGTGAAATTTCAGAATAATAGTAGAGAGAATGATTAATTACAGCTTTTATTTCTTTCATCACATTCCCAGTGGGTCAGAAGTCTACATACACTCAATGAGTATTTGGTATCATTGCCTTTAAATTGCTTAACTTGGGTCAAACGTTTCAGGTAGCCTTCCACAAGCTTCCCACAATAAGTTGTGTGAATTTTGGCCCATTCTTCCTGACAAAGCTGGTGTAACTGAGTCAGGTTTGTAGGCCTCCTTGCTCACACAGGCTTTTTCAGTTCTGACCACCAATTTTCTATAGAATTGAGGTCAGGGCTTTGTGATGGCCACTCCAATACCTTGACTTTGTTGTCCTTAAGCCATTTTGTCACAACTTTGGAAGTATGCTTGGGGTCATTGTCCATTTGGAAGACCCAATTGCGACCAAGCTTGAACTTCCTGACTGATGTCTTGAGATGTTGCTTCAATATATCCACATCATTTTCATTCCTCATGTTGCCATCAATTTTGTGAAGTGCACCAGTCCCTCCTGCAGCAAAGTACCCCCACAATATGATGCTGCCACCCTCGTGCTTCACGGTTGGGGTGGTGTTCTTCGGCTTGCAAGCGTCCCCCTTTTTCCTCCAAACATAACAATGGTCATAATGGCCAAACAGTTCTATTTTTGTTTCATCAGACCAGAGGACATTTCTCCAAAAATAATGATTTCTCCAAGAAGTATGATCTTTGTCCCCATGTGCAGCAAACCAAACCAGAAGCAGTAGCTTCTTCCTTGCTGAACGGCCTTTCTGGTTATGTCGATATAGGACTCGTTTTAATGTGAATATAGATACTTGTGTACCTGTTTCCTCCAGCATCTTCACAGGGTCCTTTTCTGTTGTTCTGGGATTGATTTGCACTTTTCGCACCAAAGTACTTTCATCTCTAGGAGACAGAACGCGTCTCCTTCCTGAGCGGTATGAAGGCTGCATGGTCCCATGGTGTTTATACTTGCATATTATTGTTTGTACAGATGAACGTGGTACCTTCAGGTGTTTTGGAAATTGCTCCCAAGGATGAACCAGGTCTTGGCTGATTTCTTTAGATTTTCCATGATCTCAAGCAAAGAGGCACTGAGTTTGAAGGTAGGCCTTGAAATACATCCACAGGTACACCTCCAATTAACTCAAATTATGTCAATTAGCCTATCAGACGCTTCTAAAGCCATGACATCATCATTTTCTGGAATTTTCTAAGCTGTTTAAATGCACAGTCAACTTAGTGTATGTAAACTTCTGACCCACTGGAATTGTGGTACAGTGAATTCTAAGTGAAATAATCTGTCTGTAAACAATTGTTGGAAAAATGACTTGTGTCATGCACAAAGTATATGTCCTAACCGACTTGCCAAAACTATAGTTTGTTAACAAGAAATTTGTGCAGTGATTGAAAAACAAGTTTTAATGACTAAACTTCCGGCTTCAACTGTAGGTGTTTCTTTTGTCCAGGTGGGAAAGGGCAGTGTGGAGTGCAATAGAGATTGCATCATCTGTGTATCTGTTGAGGCGGTATGCAAACGGAGTGGGTCTCAGGTTTCTGGGATGATGGTGTTGATGTGAGCCATGACCAGCTTTTCAAAGCACTTCATGGCTACAGACGTGAGTGCTACGGGTCAGTAGTCATTTAGGCAGGTTACCTTAGTGTTCTTGGGCACAGGCACTATGGTGGTCTGCTTAAAACATGTTGGTATTACAGACTCGGACAGGGAGAGATTGAAAATGTCAGTGAAGACACTTGCTAGTTGGTCAGCGCATGCTCGCAGTACACGTCCTGGTAATCCATCTGGCCCTGCGGCCTTGTGAATGTTGACCTGTCTAAAGATCTTACTCACATCGGCTGCGGAGAGCGTGATCACACAGTCTTCCGGTACAGCTGGTGCTCTCATGCATGTTTCAGTGTTATTTGCCTCGAAGCGAGCATAGATGTAGTTTAGCTCTTCTGGGCAGCTCTCAGCTGTGCTTCCCTTTGTAGTCTGTAATGGTTTGCAAGCCCTGCCACATCCGACGAGCGGTGTAGTACGACTCGATCTTAGTCCTGTATTGATGCTTTGCCTGTTTTATGGTTCGTCGGAGGGCATAGCGGGATTTCTTATAAGCTTCCGGGTTAGAGTCCCACTCCTTGAAAGCGGCAGTTCTATCCTTTAGCTCAGTGCGGATGCAGCCTGTAATCCATGGCTTCTGGTTGGGGTACGTACGTACGGTCACTGTGGGGACGACATCATCGACACACTTATTGATGAAGCCAATGACAGAAGTGGTGTACTCCGCAATGCCATTGGAGGAATCCTGGAACATATTCCAGTCTAGCAAAACAGTCCTGTAGCTTAGCATCTGCTTCATCTGACCACTTTTTTATTGATCTAGTCACTGGTGCTTCTTGCTTTAATTTTAGCTTGTAAGCAGGAATCAGAAGGATGGAATTATGGTCAGATTTGCCAAATGGAGGGCGAGGGAGAGCTTTGTATGCGTCTCTGTTTGTGGAGTATAGGTGGTCCAGAGTTCTTTTCCCTCTGGACCACATTTAACATGCTGATAGAAAATTGGTAAAATTGATTTAAGTTTCCCTGCATTACAGTCCCCGGCTACTAGGAGCGCTGCCTCTGGGTGAGCGTTTTCTTGTTTGCTTATGGTGAATACAGCTCATTCAATGCAATCTTAGTGCCAACCTCTGACTGAGGTCGTATGTAAACAGCTACGAAGAATACAGATGAGAACTCTCTCGGTAGGTAGTATGGTCTACAGCTTATCATGATATACTCAACCTCAGGCGAGCAATAGCTCGAGACTTCCTTATATATAGTGCACCAGCTGTTATTTACAAAAATACATAGTCCACCGCCCATTGTCTTACCAGACGTCGCTGTTCTATCCTGCCGGACATCGTATAACCAGCCAGCTGTATGTTGATATTGTCGTCGTTCAGCCACGACTCCGTGCAGCATAAGATGTTACAGTTTTGAATGTCCCATTGGTAGTTTAATCTTCCCTGTAACTCGTCGATTTTATTGTCCAAAGATTGCATGTTTGCGAGCAGAACTGAGGGAAGTGGGGGTTTATTCGATCGCCTCCGAATTCTCAGAAGGCAGCCCGCTCTCCAGCCTCTCTTTCTCTACCTCCTCTTCATGCAGGTCACGGGGGTCGGGGCCTGTTCCCGAGGGAGCCGTATATCCTCCGCCTCGGGCTCGTCAGAGTCGTGACAGAAGAAAAAGGATTCTGCTAGTCCGTGGTGAGTAATCTCAGTCCTGATGTCTAGAAGTTATTTTCGGTCATAAGAGATAGTAGTGGCAACATTATGTACTAAATTAGTAAAAAAACAAGTTAAAAAACAACGCAGATAAACAAACAAACAAAAAACAATCGGTTGGGGGCACGTAAAACGTCTGCCTTCTGCTCCGGCGCCATCTTATTATCTGAATTGTAATTTTAATATCGTAAAACAATTCCTTTTTTTATCCAATCTTTTTCAAGAAACATTAAGCCTCTATAGACAAATTGTAGTGTAAAAGCAGGTGGGCTGTTTGTACTATTTTTGGTAATTTTCTGGTGTTTTGGAGTGGAAAACTGAGTGAGTGACGCATAACACGTCAACCCTGTTGTAAACCATAGATAGACAGGCTAGAAATGTTTTAACAATTTCATATTTTTTGTGAAGCTTGCATTCAATTGCCCCTCCCTATTGCACACAATAAGATTCAAATTTCTCCTGTCACATAGAGATGTATGGCTGATTTAAGATTAAACTGTCAACCCTGTTATCATCAACCCTGTTATCGTCAACCCTGTTATCGTCAACCCTGTTGCTATATTTGACACTTAATAGGAACTTCCTATTGTATTTTTTTGAGATGGGAAAATTTGTTTTTTATTAAGTTGAACATTTGTTCTTTATGGCAGAATGTGAAAATTAGGTCAAATCAAACAGTTTTTTTTCACCAAGTTACACAGCTCAAAAAGGCACCAAATTGGTGGAACGGCCCACTGAAGGACACAGACACGGACAGGAACAGCAGGACATACTGTAGGAACTACAGTACATTAAACAGAGAGTGTTGTACTCACCATACTGGCAACTGGGCCCATTGAAGCCAGCAGGACAGTCACAAAGCTGGGAGCTGGAGCGGGAGCCCTCCCGACACTGGCCCCCGTTGAAGCACACGCCGTAGCTACACACAGCTGGAGGATGGCACCGGGATGGGATGGATGGGATAGGAGACGGAGAGAAAGAAAGAGGAGAAGAGATAAGAGGAGCAGAAGCACCTGGCTGCTGTCACAGAATGTCAACATCTGCAGTGGGACAGTTTGACCTATCAGTGCCTCTTCAGTTCCCTGTTAACACCTGATTGAGAAGGACCTTGATGTTCCTGCTGTTACATTTAACCACGCTAACAGGGCTCCCTCCTCCAGTTGGCTCTTCAAGAAAGAGAGTGGCTTTCAGGCACGTTACCAGGTGAAAAAAAAAGTAATAGTAATGTTTTTGGGAGAAAATGAATCAGCTGGGATAGTTTAACCCTGAGTGAAAGAAATAGGCTGCATCTCTGCTAAGGACATAGTCAACCCCCATGGTCACATAGCAATCTGCTCTGAAACTGAATATATGGCCCATATCTCCACACAGACATAGATCATGCATCCAGTACTATTAGCATGAGGTGAGGCAGAGAGCCACAGGGTGTGGGACATCAATCTAGGAGAGAGACGGCCCTATCTGGCTAAATCCCCAGAGTCGAACAACTTATCTCGTTTAGACGTGTGAAATCCGTGGAATTGGAATAAACAAACACCTCAAACCACTAGGTAGCCTATGCCACGTGAATCCAGCACAGAGGTGTAGGCATTGCATTCTACACACTCATATCCTCTCTCTCCTTCACCTCCAAGCTAGTGTGTGTGTGTGTGTGTGTGTGTGTGTGTGTGTGTGTGTGTGTGTGTGTGTGTGTGTGTAGGATCTCTGTACACTGCACAGCAAGGTACAGGAGAGCAAGCCAAGCCTCATGTTTCGCTCCATTAAGAAAGGTGCAGTCTACAGTGTGACGGCTACAGAGTATCAGAGGATTGACGCTTGTGTTTGTACACACCCATGTTGGCACTAGCAGTACTAAGGCTCAGGGAGAGGAGATGTACGGAACACCTAATCATGGCAGGAATGCCCGCTCTTCTCCAAGGTGATTAGACAGGAACCTCTCAAAAGATGTAGCTTCTGCCAGATCTGCATTTTTCTGCTAATCTAATCCGATCGGCAGCTGCATGACCAATTCCCCCTCCCAGTCCATTTTGGGGCCATATATGGGCCCAATAACGACATGCCAACCGAAATATATGGGCTTAATAACGACATGCCAACCAAAGATCTGAGGTGGTGTGCAGTTCAACATGGGCAATACAAATGAGTGACAAGATATACTACCAACAAATCAGTGTACTTGTTTAAACTACAGCAAGAGGAGAACATAGTTTGGCAGTCTGTAAATGCCTTCCTCGAAAACGATTAAAAACAAATTATTTTTCCTTTCAACATTATGCCTAAGGAAATGTCCAATATGTCTGTGTTACTCATGATCTTGACAGGTGTTTTTTCTCTAGCTATAGGTGTCATCTGTCATGGTAACAGCAGCTCCTCTCAATGCTAGACAGCTTCATAATGAACAGCTATTCATCTCACAGGTGGGTTACATCAGCATGAGGAGACAGAGATGTAAAGAAAACTAGAGAATGACCGATAATGTTCTGTTATAGTCTACCGGTCCTTCTTTATCGGCTTTGCCCATAGTCCCTCTACATAGCAAAACATCGGCTATGCCAGCCGCTACTCACCGGCTGAGCACTGCATAATGTCGAGGAATGTCTACCTGGGAAAATCATCAGCAAGCAGTAAGATACTGTAGCTCATTCTACAACAGAAACGTGCTGTATTGAGAAACGAGTCAACTGACACAGAGACCAAAATCTAACCTCTGTTGCAAATATTAGTTTAATTCACTAATAAGGCTTGTGTCGACGTCAGATTAGATGATTGTCGTAATAGGGAAAGAAGGAAGTGTTTAAAAATGCCTAAATAAAGGTTGACAATAGGTAAAGCTACCGAAGAATCTTCCTGCATGTTTATGGACCAAGAAAGCTGTAGATCAGCGTGCTGTAGATCAGCGTGCTGTAGATCAGCGTGCTGTAGATCAGCGTGCTGTAGATCAGCGTGCTGTAGATCAGCGTGCTGTAGATCAGCGTGCTGTAGATCAGCGTGCGTGTGTTCTCACTTCTCAAACTATGGGCAGATTTGAGTCAGACAGAATGTGCATCATCGTTTCAATGTTCTTTCCTACCCTCGCTCTCCTTGTTAGATATTATGTACATTTATGGATTGGTAGCAAATGTCATCGCCATTGATCTAGTTATCATAGTAGAAGTAAACAGCAACAAATGATATGAGCAATAGAGAGAGATGTGAAAAGGATCAGAGTTACAGCCTCGCTCTATCAAATCATAGCAGTAGGATCAAGTTACAACCCGCCCATTTCTTGCCAGATGGCTGAACTAGCCAATTGAGTTGTTTTGATATTCGACCTGGCAGCTGAGTTGTTTAGAAATGCGTCCCGACAGCTGAAAAAAAAACTTTTCACAAATCATGACGTTACATTGGACCCATTTGCATTGAACATATGTTCTTTTATATTCTCAAACTAACAGAAGTGCCTATCAGGTGCATAGGCATGGCCCAGGCCCCCACACCTGGGGAGCCAGGCCCACCCAATCAGATTAAGCATTTCCAATTTTTATGCTAGTTACTTATCAGTGTTCCAAAAGGGACATTATTTGTCCTTTTTAACATGCAAACACCATCAAAGTCAAAAGTTTTTGAACACCTACTCATTCAAGGGTTTTTATTTAATTTTACTATTTTCTACATTGTAGAATAATAGTGAAGACATCAAACTATTAAATAACACATATGGAATCATGCAGTAATCAAAAACGTGTTAAACAAATCAAAATATTATTTTATATTTGAGATTCTTCAAATAGCCACCCTTTGCCTTGATGACAGCTTTGCACACTCTTGTCATTAGAGGCAGGTAGCCTAGTGGTTAGAGCTTTGGACTAGTAACCGAAAGATTGCAAGATCTAATCCCCGAGCTGACAAGGTACAAATCTGTTGTTCTGCCCCTGAACAAGGCAGGTAAACCACTGTTCCTAGGCTGTCACTGAAAATAAGAATTTGATCTTAACTGAATTGCCTAGTTAAATAATGTTAAAATAAAAAATGATCCTATGAGGTGTGTCAACTTTTGTCTGGTACTGGAGAATTCGTAGCAAGCAGTGCACTGGGTTAATCAGATTTGATGAAATATAACAGAACAGATTAATTGGAATGATATTCACTCTCACGAGATGGGTTGCCAAAAAGAACTAACTGAAAGCCAAACCCCATATAATTAACAAATATGACTGCATTGAGGCATATGTAACTGTGCTTCTATGGCTATATACTATACACCATGCCACGGACGATTTCATTTGTTAATTTAGCAAACAAGTTAACTCATAATCCAGTGCTTTTATCACAGTCAACAACACCTATATTTTAGCTTTAAAAATGCTGAACTCTATCTCAGCTTTAAAACAGCAACATGGCAAAATGTGTAGAATAGCATGAGATTAGCTATAAAACTGCACATTTAGCTATAAACCCGTCACTGAGAAGAAATTATATGTGTCTTTGCCAGAAAGGGGGGGAGCAGAATCATTTCTGTCCTCTCTCTCAACAGCTCCAGAAGAATCCCTGGAGTGTGAGGCGAAGTCTAAACATCTTGACGTCCTCCTGGCCCTGTGCTCAGACACCTGGTCAGCTCTGTGTCTGGGAGCAGCAATCCACAAGTCCCCTCAGACCTCACTCAACAATACCCAACACAGTTCCAACACAACCCCCTCCGCCCTCAATCAACTAATACCCAACACAGCTCCAACAACCAACACAACACATTGGTGTAAAATACTTAAGTAAAAATATGTTTAAAGTACTACTTAAGTAGTTTTTTGGGGTATCTGTACTTGACTTGATTTTATTTATATTTTTAACAACTTTTACTTTTACTTCACTACTTTCCTAAAGAAAATTATGTTATTTTTACTCCATACATTTTCCCTGACACCCAAAAGTACTCATTACATTTTGAATGCTTAGCAGAACATTAAAATGGTCCATTTCACACTCCACCCTCACTCAACAAATACCTAACATCAGTGCGTTCGGAAATGATTCAGACCCCTTGACTTTTTCCACATTTTGTTACATTATAGCCTTATTAAAATGTTTTTTCCCCACATCAATCTACACACAATACCCATAATAACAAAGCAAAATTTTTTGCAAATGTACACTACCGGTCAAAAGTTTTAGAACACCTCCTTATTCAAAGGTTTTTCTTTATTTTTTACTATTTTCTACATTGTAGAATAATAGTGAAGACATAACTATGAAATAACACATATGGAATAAACATAGTGAAATGACAGTCCATCATTACTTTAAGACATGAAGATCAGTCAATACGGAACATTTCAAGAACTTTGAAAGTTTCTTCAAGTGCATTCGCAAAAACCATCAAGCGCTATGATTAAACTGGCTCTCATGAGGACCGCCACAGGAATGGTAGACCCAGAGTTACCTCTGCTGCAGAGGATAAGTTTATTAGCGTTACCAGCCTCAGAAATTGCAGCCCAAATAAATGCTTCACAGAGTTCAAGTAACAGACACATCGCAACATCAACTGTTTAGAGGAGACTGTGTGAATCAGGCCTTCATGGTCGAATTGATGCAAAGAAACCACAACTAAAGGACACCAATAAGAAGAAGAGACTTGCTTGGGCCAAGAAACACAAGCAATCGACATTAGACCAGTGGAAATTTGTAATTTGGTCTAGAGTCCGTATTGGAGAGTTTTGGTTCTAACCTCTGTGTCTTTGTGAGACGAGGTGTTGGTGAACGGATGATCTCCACATTTGTATTTCCCACCGTAAAGCAGGGAGGCTTTTGCTATATTTTGCTACATTGTAAATACTTTGCCACCATGGCCTATTTATTGCCTTACCTCCCTTATCCTACTTAATTTGCACATACTGTATATAGACTTTTTCTACTGTATTATTGACTGTATGTTTGTTTATTCCATGTGTAACTCTGTGTTGTTGTAAGTGTCGAACTGCTTTGCTTTATCTTGGCCAGGTCACAGTTGCAAATGAGAACTTGTTCTCAACTAGCCTACCTGGTTAAATAAAGGTGAAATAAAAAAATAAACTAAAAGGAGGAGATGTTATGGCTACCACAGCATTCTGCAGTGATACACAACTCCATCTGCTTTGGGCTTAGTGGGACTATCATTTGTTTTTCAACAGGATAATGACCCAACACACCTCCAGGCTGTGAAAGGGCTATTTGACCAAGAAGGAGAGTGATGGAGTGCTGCATCAGATGACCTGGCCAGCACAATCCCCCGACCTCAACTAAATTGAGATGTTTTGGGATGAGTTGGACCACAGAGTGAAGGAAAAGCAGCCAACAAGTGCAGAGCACATGTGGGAATTCCTTCATGACTGTTGTAAAAACATTCCAGGTGAAGCTGGTTGAGAGAATATCAAGAGTGTGCAAAGTTGTCATCAAGGAAAAGGGTGGCTAGTTGAACAATCTCAAATATAAAATATATTTTGATTTGTTTAAAACTTTTTTGTTTACTACATGATTCCATATGTGTTATTTCATAGTTTCAATGTCATCACTATTATTCTACAATGTAGAAAATAGTCAAAATAAAGAAAAACCCTTGAATGTGTAGGTGTTCTAAAACTTTTGACCAGTAGTGTATTAAAAGTAAAAACTGAAATATCACATTCACATAAGTATTCACACCCTTTACTCAGTGCTTTGTTGAAGCACCTTTGGCAGCGATTACAGCCTCGAGTCTTCTTGGGTATGACGCTACAAGCTTGGCACACCTGTATTTGGTGAGTTTCTTCCATTCTTCTCTGCAGATCCTCTCAAGCTCTGTCAGATTGGATGGGGAGCGTCGCTGCACGGCTATTTTCAGGTCTCTCCAGAGATGTTCGATCGGGTTCAATTCCGGGCTCTGGCTGGGCCACTCAAGGAAATTCAGAGACTTGTCCCGAAGCCACTCCTGCTTTGTCTTGGCTGTGTGCTTAGGGTTGTTGTCCTGTTGGAAGGTGAACCTTTGCTCCAGTCTGAGGTCCTGACCACTCTGGAGCTGGTTTTCATCAAGGATCTCTCTGTACTTTTCTCAGTTCACCTTTCCCTCAATCCTGACTAGTCTCCCTGCTGCTGAAAAACATCCCCACAGCATGACACTATCACCACCATGCTTCACCGTAGGGATGATGCCAGGTTTCCTCCAGACATGACGCTTGGCATTCAGGCCAAAGAGTTCCATCTTGGTTTTATCAAACCAGAGAATCTTGTTTCTCATGGTCTGGGAGTCCTTTATGTGCCTTTTGACAAACTCCAAGTGCCTTTTACTGAGGAGTGGCTTCCGTATGGCCACTACCATAAAGGCCTGATTGGTGGAGCTCTGTCAGAGTGACCATCGGGTTCTTGGTCACTTCCCTGAACAAAGACCTTCTCCCCCGATTGCTCAGTTTGGCCAGATGGCCAGCCCTAAGAAGAGTCTTGGTGGTTCCAAATGTCTTCAATTTAAGAATGATGGAGGCCACTGTGCTCTTGGGGACCTTCAATGCTGCAGAAATATTTTGGTACCCTTCCCCAGATCTGTACCTTGACACAATCCTGTCTCGGAGCTCCACAGACAATTCCTTCACCTCATGGCTTGGTTTTTGCTCTGACATGCACTGTCAACTGTGGGACCTTATATAGACAGGTGTGTGCCTTTCCAATCATTTACCACATGTGGACTCCAATCAAGTTGTAGAAACATCTCAAGGATGATCAATGGAAACGGCATGCATCTGAGCTCAATTTCGAGTCTCATAGTAAAGGGTTTGAATACTTATGTAAATAAGTTATTTCTGTCTTTTATTTTTAATTCATTTGCAAAAAAGGATTTTAGAATAAGGCTGTAACGTAACAAAAAGGTTAAGGGGTCTGAATACTTTGTGAATGCACTGTATACAGCTTTGTGTCCCCAAATACAGCTGAACAACTGATGCAAATTCATCAGAACAACAACATTATTAACAGCTGTGAAAGACCTTCAGAAGTAGCCATTTTCCAATGCAATTAAAAACCACTGCCAAGGAAGCGAGGAGTCAAACCACCCTGAAGTTTTCAATATGTCACAAGTGGCAAACAAGACGCTTGTCCCTTTCCCCCTCTAAGAAATGTGAGAAATGAACTTCTTGCCAGCTAACCATGGAGAGCATGTTCCCGCCGCCCGCTCTCCACCCTTACACTGCTTAATCTCCCTTGAAATAATTCCTTAACTTGCTGTGCAGCACGGCAAACGGCGTAACACTCACTCTCATCTTTCTCTGTGATTGCCTCCACTCTGTTACAAAGACACCTTGTCTGAGGGGATTAGCTGCTTCCACAGAGAAACAGAGATAGGTCAATGAGTCGCACTGCCACCAGACGGATGCTGGAGTCCAAGGAGCAGGTGTCACCAGCTCAGCCTCTGACATGGCCTCCACATCCTAACAGATGTATCTTTATAGTCAATGATGAGGGTCTGTTTGTTTAGGTTGTGTCCATATGTTTAACCCCAGATTGAGAGACAGAGGGAGCAGATTTACAGTAATTCGTAGGCATTTTAATTATATAAAAAAAGAATATTTAACCTTAATTTTACTAGGCAAATCAGTTAAGAACAAATTCTTATTTACAATGATGGCAGTGGGTTAACTGCCTTGTTCAGGGGCAGAACAACAGATTTTTACCATGTCAGCTCGGGGATTCGATCCAGCAACCTTGCGGTTACTGGCCCAATGCTCTAACCACAAGGCTACCTGCCGCATAAATTTCCACCCTGCCATCTCCGTTTGTGTTAGTAATTGGTACACACGGAGAGCAGCACTATAGTTTGAGGCAGCAAATCATGTTTTGCTTTGCAGAGGAATGTATAAAATCAAAGGGTTCTCACAGTAGCCAGGATAGGCCAAGGGCAGCACTGTCAGAAGGTCCTCGTCACCAGAACAACTTTAAATACCCCTGAAGAATGGTTTCAGGGATATTCCAAAAATGTATATTTCAAGCCTGTCTCCTAAATCACTTGTCTTAGTATGTAATGTTGATGGATGTATCTGAATGGGGATGTCCCTGAAGGTAGGATACACAGATTTCCATGTGCAGTGGGAGGATGTGGGTGGGAACCTGGTGGCTAAACTGAATTACTCAAAATGTCTCCCTGTCTGGCAGTGTTGGTCACAGATAAGATAACAAGTACTAGATACATGGGTGGAGGAGAATAGGAAGAGGATATTTGTGGTACATTTGACACTTTCCTGCTTTTCATACACAGTGTTTATCATGGACATGATAAACTTAAATGAAAACATCCCAAGACAATGAGCTTAGCCTCTATGACTCGGAAACACCATGCCATGCCAGTCTGTTTTTGTATGTGCGTGTCTGTGAACAGAGACCTGGCCGGGTGGTGCCAGAATAACAACCTAACCCTCAACGTAACCAAGACTAAGGAGATGATTGTGGACTACAGGAAAAGGAGGACCGAGCACGCCCCCATTCTCATCGACGGGGCTGTAGTGGAGCAGGTTGAGAGCTTCAAGTTCCTTGGTGTCCACATCAACAACAAACTAGAATGGTTCAAACACCAAGACAGTCATGAAGAGGGCACGATAAAGTCTATTCCCCCTCAGGAAACTAAAAAGATTTGGCATGGGTCCTGAGATCCTCAAAATGTTCTACAGCTGCAACATCGAGAGCATCCTGACTGGTTGCATCACTGCCTGGTACGGAAATTGCTCGGCCTCTGAACGCAAGGCACAACAGAGGGTAGTGCGTATGGCCCAGTGCATCACTGGGGCTAAGCTGCCTGCCATCCATGACCTCTACACTAGGCGGTGTCAGAGGAAGGCCCTAAAAATTGTCAAAGACCCCAGCCACCCCAGTCATAGACTGTTCTCTCTACTACCGCATGGCAAGCGGTACCGGAGTGCCAAGTCTAGGACAAAAAGGCTTCTCAACAGTTTTTACCCCCAAGCCATAAGACTCCTGAACAGGTAATCAAATGGCTACCCGGACTATTTGCATTGTGCCCCCCCCCCCCCCCCTCAATCAGCCTGGCTAACCGGTGTCTGTATGTAGCCTCGCTACTTTTATAGCCTCACTACTGTATATAGCCTGTCTTTTTACTGTTGTTTTATTTCTTTACCTACCTATTGTTCACCTAATACCTTTTTTGTACTATTGGTTAGAGCCTGTAAGTAAGCATTTCACTGTAAGGTCACCTGTTGTATTCGGCGCACGTGACAAATAAACTTTGATTTGATTTATCCCTGGGATGCAGTGTTTCTCCACACACACAAAGACCACCCACGGAGAGCCACAGTCTCCTCGTCCCTCTGGCCCGGTACACGTGTATATCCGCCAGCCTGGTCCCTCCCGCCACAAAAGGGGGCCAGTTCCCATTCAGCAGTTAACGAGGGCGACAAACTGGTGGAGCCATTGTCCCCGCTCCTCTGGTCCTCACTCCCTGTCACAAAGCTCATTGTTGCCATCAATCAACATAACTGCCCGCTTCCACTCTTGACTGTCCCGGTCCATTCACCAGGCAACTCACTGGGGATGAACTCTTAGCTCATTGAATGGACCTTAGAATGGAGGAGAAGTGGATGGAAGTCTCTAGAAGCACCATCAGCAAGTCAAGGACTCTTACCCTCAGGAAAGTCAGATAGTCATCAAGCCAATTGGTGCTTCTCAAAAAACACAAAAATACATTATTTCAATGGGTCACCTAAGCAACACTTTAGCTTTGAACCAAATTATGCATTTGCATGCACTTCCACATGCACATGAACAGTGGCAAATGGAATTCAGGCCAGTTAGAACACAGTGTGCACAGATTACCTCCTTGTGGAAAAGGTTCCTATTGCGTGCACTGCCCCAGGATTCTCAGTCAAATCAGGCCTTTGCAGCCAAAATGTTGGGTTTTATGGCATGTGCTGGACAAAGAGGATGTCTTCGAAAACCATTAGGACGGCATTTTAACTTTGATTATATACAATGGCTACCATCTGCCATTGGGATAGCCTGATACTACAGTCTAAGAATCCCAGCTATGCCATGTCACTGGGATGCTTTACAAGTAAAGCTTGCCCCACACTATCTTAAATCAGGATTAGAAGGGAATAGAAAGACTAGGAATGGGGAGGATGGGGAGGGACAGCGCAGAAGGAGGGAGCCGTGACAATAACCAGACATATTTCAAATGTTCTCAAGCCTTACATATGACCAAATAAGAGTATATCTTAGTAGAGGATGAGGGAGAACTCGACAAGAGGAGCCAGTAAGTCGGAAAATGCCCACAGCGAAAGTGAACAGCTGGACTGTAGATATGGCCGAGAGATGGGGAGACAAGAAGGACGATAGAAGAGAACCAAACGGAGGAGAGCGAGGGAGATAGGGATAGAGGGAGAGGATTGGAAAGGGGGCTGTTAGCATGGCTGCTCATCAATGTACAGGGCTGTTAGCATGGCTGCTCATCAATGTACAGGGCTGTTAGCATGGCTGCTCATCAATGTACAGGGCTGTTAGCATGGCTGCTCATCAATGTACAGGGCTGTTAGCATGGCTGCTCATCAATGTACAGGGCTGTTAGCATGGCTGCTCATCAATGTACAGGGCTGTTAGCATGGCTGCTCATCAATGTACAGGGCTGTTAGCATGGCTGCTCATCAATGTACAGGGCTGTTAGCATGGCTGCTCATCAATGTACAGGGCTGTTAGCATGGCTGCTCATCAATGTACAGGGCTGTTAGCATGGCTGCTCATCAATGTACAGGGCTGTTAGCATGGCTGCTCATCAATGTACAGGGCTGTTAGCATGGCTGCTCATCAATGTACAGGGCTGTTAGCATGGCTGCTCATCAATGTACAGGGCTGTTAGCATGGCTGCTCATCAATGTACAGGGCTGTTAGCATGGCTGCTCATCAATGTACAGGGCTGTTTCTCTACAGCATGATGGGACACTTCATTCCACTCAACTGCCTCACAATAACAACATTAGCCTAATTAGCTTACACTCACTTTTTATTAGCGCAGACACACCACACAGACACCCCCTCAACAGAGACCTCACATGTACCAGACACTAAATCCCTATCTTAATGCACAATATTCCCATTTCAATCTCTGGGGTTTTCGAAGGATTTACTAAAGCTGTACATTTTGCGGTCTCTGCTATAGAGCTGATCTATCTTCTTGGATGTCGTATGCACTGTTGAAAACAGTCCTATAGATTGAATTGCATTGAAGAACACTGGAGACAACATAGGTCTAAGTGTGCAAGAGTGAGAGAGGGTGGATTGTGGTGTGAGGATCCTTTTATCCTGGTTCGATGGCTCAGAGAAAAGGGTGATTAGTTTGTCCCGTCTCAAAGTGCTGCCGCGTCTTAAGTTACGGACATAAAAGCCCAGCCGTGTGTCGAAGAGAGCCGACATTGTCATGCAGAAGAAAAACAAAACCCTGCAACTTAGTGAGGGAGACACTGGGCAGCACTGGGGAATGCCTGTTAGGACGTTTCCTTGTGTGGTGTTTTAAAACAAACCAGAGCTCAGGGGTTGAGCAGACAGCCTAATGCTTCCCTGGATAATTTAATACTGTAACCTTTTAACAAGAGACAAAGAGGGCTTTGAGGAAAGCATGAGACCATAAGGAGACCCTGCTGAAAGGCACATCCAGGGGATCATCTCTCACCCCTGTCCCATCCCACCACCCCCTGGCCCAGACAGTAGCCTTCTCCACAGGCATGAGGGGAGGTGAGGCACAGCACACAGGATGGTGCTGGGGCCTGGACACAGGGGATGGGTAGGTGGAGGTGGGAGCGTTCCCCTGGGCGGTGGTGGGGAATGAAAGTGATGTCTAGGCTGTTTACTAGGGGCTTTGTCAGGGGTGATGTCTAAGGTATGCAGGCTATGCGATGCGGATCAACGGCCGTAAAATCCCATCAAAGGGCCCTGCCAGGTCTCACTTGCGTGGGGCTAAGCCTGTCCACACAGAGTTGAGTAGTCCAAGGCCCAGTAGCAGACTCACACTCAGCATTATGGCCCAGTACTGACTCCAGCCTCAGCAGGAGACTCAGCCCCAGCCCTACCCCAGCCTCAGTCCTAGTCCTGACTCCAGCCTCAGCCCCATCCCCAGCTTCAGTCCCAGGCCCAACCTCAGTCCCATCCCCAGTGTCAGCCCCTGCCCCAGCCTCAGGCCCAGCCTCAGGCCCATCCCCATCTCCAGCTTCAGCCCCAGCCCCAGTCCAGAGAAACTGTGGAAACCGTGGCACCTCAGCCCAGCAGATCCCTACAACACGTCTCTCCATTACCAAAGCAGAGGATTAGAGTGGGGCAGATTCTGTTTTGACTCATGGTATTGTTTTCTTCTTGACTCTTTTCTGTTCATTTGCAGGTGGTCTCTCTCCTCTGGGATAGGGTTGGAAGTGACACTGGAGTCAGTCTTTGCCAAGGTCCATGGTGCAAGCCTCTGACCTGTACCACCAGTTACTACCACTCCTCTGAGTCCGCTGATTGGAAATATGGTAGCATGACTATGAGTGTGAGCCGAGATTTAACTGTGGAGCTCCAACGAAACTGGGAACCAGTCAGCACATTGAAAATGGCCACCCAACTGAACAAAGAGGATTACCTGTCCAGCCAAACCCTCACTCTTTGGCAGGCAGACACACCCACCATCTCAGGACAAAAGGAGCCCTGCAGTGCCAAGTGTAGCTGAGCCAGAAGCAAAGGGGATTAGGTCTGGTGGTCAGTCAACACTTTAACATGTCTGTAAGTCCACTATCATCTTTGGCAGAATTTAAAACAAGACATTGCAATGCAAAGCCGGTTTCAGCAAAAAATAAATAAATAACTTAACATATTGGCGCTTTCACCCAGTGTCTGGTTGGTTGTGAACGTCACAGTAACTGTTGCACTGATAGTGCTAAGTGACGTGCTTTTTAAGGTCAGATTCGGTTTCGGGGTTCATTTAAAAAAAAAAAATCACGTTTTTTATTTAGATTATTATTTGTTAACATTAAATGCATTATGAAATATGACCTTGAAATGATTTTGGAGCTTTTTAATAGAAATTACAACGCCAAATATTGATACCATTCAATTGCCAAAACATTGAAAACATTCCATGGTCTCTAACACAGAACAAAGAAATGAATAAGAGCCCCATGATATTACTGACTGCTCATTACTGCTTAACACTTATTAACCATCATTTATTCACATTACTTTACTTAAATAAAATATTTGAATATTGTATATCATTTTTTTGGGGGGGGACAACTTTATTATTTCATTTTTTAAGTCATCATCTCATCTCTGCTCAGGCAGTAGCAGCCAGCCAACCATCTAACATTACCTAT
Source organism: Salvelinus namaycush (assembly GCF_016432855.1). Taxonomy (NCBI): domain Eukaryota; kingdom Metazoa; phylum Chordata; class Actinopteri; order Salmoniformes; family Salmonidae; genus Salvelinus; species Salvelinus namaycush. Next base: position 15,486,399 of record NC_052308.1, read on the forward strand.
GTGCTCCCCAATGAGCCAAGTGCCCCATGTTAGCGAAAAGGGTACCCCGTGAGCATTAAGTTGCCACAGATGCCCATGCTGCAGAGCTGTCTGACGAAATCACTGTTTTAATAGTTCTTCAAAAGTAGATAAAGTATACTTTCAAGGCTGCTACAGCTGTTAATCGGGTAGAGATACCTCCAAGTACCTCTTGATCTTATGACCTCTTCCTGAATGCTCTCCCAACCACCCTCGGCTCCCGAACCAGGGCGATGGGTTTGACGCACCCTTCCTTCCTCTCACTAGCCTATGGAGTATCACCTCCACTCACGTGTAAGCGGGCGTCGATCCCGTAAAGATTGCATTTACACTAATAAACATACAGTCGTGGCCAAAAGTTTTGAGAATGACACAAATATTAATTTTCACAAAGTCTGCTGCCTCAGTTTGTATGATGGCAATTTGCATATACTCCAGAATGTTATGAAGAGTGATCAGATGAATGGCAATTAATTGTAAAGTCCCTCGTTGCCATGCAAATGAACTGAATCCCCAAAAAACATTTCCACTGCATTTCAGCCCTGCCACAAAAGGACCAGCTGACATCATGTCAGTGATTCTCTCGTTAACACAGGTGTGAGTGTTGACGAGGACAAGGCTGGAGATCACTCTGTCATGCTGATTGAGTTCGAATAACAGACTGGAAGCTTCAAAAGGAGGGTGGTGCTTGGAGTCATTGTTTCTTCCTCTGTCAACCATGGTTACCTGCAAGGAAACACGTGCCGTCATCATTGCTTTGCACAAAAAGGTCTTCACAGGCAAGGATATTGCTGCCAGTAAGATTGCACCTAAATCAACCATTTATCAGATCATCAAGAACTTCAAGGAGAGAAGTTTAATTGTTGTGAAGAAGGCTTCAGGGCGCCCAAGAAAGTCCAGCAAGCACCAGGACCATCTCCTAAAGTTGATTCAGCTGCGGGATCGGGGCACTACCAGTACAGAGCTTGCTCAGGAATGGCAGCAGGCAAGTGTGAGTGCATCTGCACGCACAGTGAGGCGAAGACATTTGGAGGATGGCCTGGTGTCAAGAAGGGCAGCAAAGAAGCCACTTCTCCTCAGGAAAAACATCAGGGACAGACTGATATTCTGCAAAAGGTACAGGGATTGGACTGCTGAGGACTGGGGTAAAGTCATTTTCTCGGATGAATCCCCTTTCCGATTGTTTTGGGCATCCGGGAAAAAGCTTGTCTGGAGAAGACAAGGTGAGCGCTACCATCAGTCCTGTGTCATGCCAACAGTAAAGCATCCTGAGACCATTCATGTGTGGGGTTGCTTCTCAGCCAAGGAAGTGGGCTCACTCACAATTTTGCCTAAGAACACAGCCATGAATAAAAAATGGTACCAACACATCCTCCGAGAGCAACTTCTCCCAACCATCCAGGAACAGTTTGGTGATGAACAATGCCTTTTCCAGCATGATGGAGCACCTTGCCATAAGGCAAAAGTGATAACTAAGTGGCCTGGGGAACAAAACATCGATATTTTGGGTCCATGGCCAGGAAACTCCCCAGACCTTAATCCCATTGAGAAATTGTGGTCAATCCTCAAGAGGCAGGTGGACAAACAAAACCCCACAAATTCTGACATACTCCAAGCATTGATTATGCAAGAATGGGCTGCCATCAGTCAGAATGTGACACAGGAGTTAATTGACAGCATGCCAGGGCGGATTGCAGAGGTCTTGAAAAAGAAGGGTCAACACAGAAAATATTGACTCTTTGCATCAACTTCATGTAATTGTCAATAAAAGCCTTTGACACTTATGAAATGCTTGTAATTATACTTCAGTATTCCATAGTAACATCTGACAAAAATATCTAAAGACACTGAAGCAGCAAACTTTGTTGAAATTAATATTTGTGTCATTCTCAAAACTTTTGCTCACGACTGTACACTGTCTGTATCCTGATAACGGTAACAATCACTCCCTCCCACATTAACAGAAGATCCCTGTCTGAAACACTAGGTGGTTGTGATACTTTAACAACAGAAACCTCAGTAATATGAAGCAATAGAAGAAAAGGGAAAGACTTACGATACAAGCAGCCAGCCTCTCCGTTGAGTTGAGACCATCCAGGACAGCACTTATACACGGTCTGGAAGTCTTGTCTGTAGATTTGTTTATATGCTGTGTAGTATGCCGTCCTGTTATCAAGGAGACATAACATTATCAAAGGATACAAATTAGATAATATAATGCTACACTATATAAAACACGTCTATACAATAATTAGAGGTTCAGATGTATGGCACAATGTCATGGTTGATCTGTCTGTTCTTAGGGAGGGTGGAGCGGGTGGTCTGTTCTTAGGGGTTGGGTTTGCCATCCTGAGAGTGGGAGGGCTAGGTTGCTGATGAGGTTCAATGAGTAAGAAGAAGAAAAAAACGTCAGATCCACTACGATAATCACAGAACATTTCCCACTCTTTTAAGTCACATACAGTATAATAATCAGGAAACATTTTCCCAGTCTTTTAAGTCGTCCATTTCAATGTGCAAGACTGGTAGACTATACTTCAGAATACGGTGTCTATCCCTGTAGTTTAGAAGCCCTCTCACGGCTACTAGTCATTATGCGTAATTTTGTTTACACCGTGTAATTAAGGGTTTGGCTACCTTCAAAGCTGCCTGCGTCTTTGTATTGCGGTAAATATATGGAGAAAGCGAGCCTCAATAGCACATTGAGAAACCCCCCAGAGAGAGAGTCAGGGGTAAGCTGCAGGACTCTTCCTCACAGGTATGTACCTGACCTCTGGAGACGCCTCGGCTAAATAGATAGCATAGCTAACCCTCCAGGAGAGCTGTGGCTATACCTTGCACTTAACTTAGTGCTATATGAGAGGCCTACGAGACCCTGATTAAAGAACAAAAGAGAGGGAAAAGGATAGGAGACAGAAAAGAGGAGAGAGAGATGTTGACTGAGATTTAGGGGGATGAGGATGAGGCACTCTTAAACAGCTTTGACATGATTTGATTACTGTTAAGACTGAGTCAGCAACAACTGCACAACACAGAATTATCCATAGGCAATACATGCAATATAGAACATAATGACTATCTACAGAATAGCATTCCTGAAGAATTCCTCAGAACAAACATAGGAGACATGAGTATGTGAAAGGCTGACATAGAGATGATGGGTACAGAAGAGAGGATAGAAAACTAGACAGGTGAATAACTAGTGTTGCTTTCGGAATGGATGGAGGAATACATGGATAGAAGAATGGATTGATTGATGGATGGATGGATGAAGAGATGGCTGAATGAAAAGTAGGACTCACCTTCTCTCGTATCCCATGCACCAGTTATGTCCTAGGCAGCCTTGCTTCCAGACCTTGACCATGCGTGTGAAGGCCTGCACACACAGCTGCCTTTGGGCAACCAGCGTCACATCCCGCTCCACACACACGTTGGGCCTGAAAGAGGCCAGTGGCAAAAAACATTGAACAAATCAATATTCTGTAATTTTTTTGATTTACAGTAAGAGGGTGTTATGAAGGATGAACCAGTGAAGATAGATGGACAAGGATTCCATACGGGTTTATACTGTGTTGTGTTGCCTATGCTGTCTGCTAAGACTCAAGGGGAATTATCCATGCATTACTGTTTGACCCCTAAGCAGGGCAGCACAAGACACTGCCTACAGCAAGACATCAAACAAACATTCACTACGACTTTACCTGATACTACAGTATATCAAAACATTGACCAAAGGAGAGCAGAATAACAAGATCATACAAACTGATTTGGACCTCTTGTTATTGAGTTTTATAAGCCAGGTGCCATCTGAGTGTCATAGATCCCATCGTACCATATTCCCTGCATTGTAGTCTCTAAGACCATCTCAAGCTGCCATACTATCCCTCTAACATTAAGCAGTGTTTCGGTACCTCTCCAGTAGCAGAAACTGCAGTATGTCTGAGAAGTCTCATCATTTACGAGTAGCTCAGTCATTCCATGTCCAAGCTTGTCTCATCTCTGGGATAGTGTGTATGTCTGATAGGTCTGTGATAACCTTCAGTTTGTGATGCTGATACTGTATCTATTTTTCCAAGACTGGCAATGGTCCCTCTGAGAAAATTCCCATTATTTTTCACTATCTGACATTGACACGGCCATTACAACTGAACAGAGACTTATAATGAAGTCAGACTTATCAGAAGCACCTCATCTCGGACTTATCTCACCTGTTACTCTGGAATGCTCTCCATCATATGGAAAACTTAGGAGCATCTCAGGAATGCTTCCTGCATCATTAATCCACCCCGAGATCATGTGTAATTATGTAATAACATTACAGTGCATTTTGAGAAAGACAGTAGAGTATTCTTATGAATAGCTCCAGGTGCATCATAGCTCCATAAAATACAGCCTTAGAGTTAACAGTGATTGTTGTCTGTGTCGTTTTAACTACAGGTTTATACAAGCCCAGGTATAGAACACATTGTTCTTCTTTCAATGCAAACACCTCTAGAGTAAAACATTGAAACATTAAATGAAATAATTGATAAACAAATATCATATTTCAACTTGTGAAATTTTAAAATAATCCTATTAACCGGTAGTTTGATATGTCAACAGATATTGGATTCTGGTTATATGTTTTTAAACTCAAATTAATAGCAGTAGCAAGTGACATGACTCTTACCAGAAATGTTTGATCGTGTAGGTAGGTTACTGTGACTAAAATATGTATTATCAAGTAAAAATGACAGCTTATAAAAAATACTTACATGTATGGTTGGAGATTTCCATAGCTGGACACTTCGTAGATCCCATCGATAAGTAAGTATTGAAAAACTATTAAAACGAAGATACAATCCATTTTCAAGTTGTGTTGAATGTATCAATATATATGCATTAAAGCGCAGAAATGTAGTGGTATTGACACGTTTTAGTGAAAAAAGACAAAATGCAGAAAAAATCCGTAGCCAAATTACTGAAAAAATATTGAAAGTAGGCTTCACTGTTACACTAAAAAAAATCTACCAGGGAGTGAGAAGTGTCAGTACAACACCTAATTCCAAAAGTGATGCAGTCATACATCCCGTACAGAGTGGTGCTTGGAGGTCGTTACTAACTGGTTTACAACATGCAGATGTTGAACGCACATGCGCGCGCAATGGCTTATAAGAGTAAATCGAAGCAGCCTGGTCTCATAGACTAGACGTAACATAGTAAAAGTAAATCTACAACAATCAAATTAGTATGGTTATGTTTGGTATGGTTACATAGTACAGAAGGTTACTTAAAGCTAAAACGAAAGTCAATCAATCAATCAATCAAGTTTATTTTATATAGCCCTTCGTACATCAGCTAATATCTCGAAGTGCTGTACAGAAACCCAGCCTAAAACCCCAAACAGCAAGCAATGCAGGTGTAGAAGCACGGTGGCTAGGAAAAACTCCCTAGAAAGGCCAAAACCTAGGAAGAAACCTAGAGAGGAACCAGGCTATGAGGGGTGGCCAGTCCTCTTCTGGCTGTGCCGGGTGGAGATTATAACAGAACTATGCCAAGATGTTCAAAATGTTCATAAGTGACAAGCATGGTCAAATAATAATCATGAATAATTTTCAGTTGGCTTTTCATAGCCGATCATTAAGAGTTGAAAACAGCAGGTCTGGGACAGGTGGCGGTTCCATAACCGCAGGCAGAACAGTTGAAACTGGAATAGCAGCAAGGCCAGGTGGACTGGGGACAGCAAGGAGTCAACATGCCCGGTAGTCCTGACGTATGGTCCTAGGGCTCAGGTCCTCCGAGAGAGAGAAAGAAAGAGAGAAGGAGAAAATTAGAGAGAGCCAAGATTTTCAAAATGTTCATAAATGACAAGCATGGTCAAATAATAATCAGGAATAAATGTCAGTTGGCTTTTCATAGCCGATCATTAAGAGTTGAAAACAGCAGGTCTGGGACAGGTAGGGGTTCCGTAACCGCAGGCAGAACAGTTGAAACTGGAATAGCAGCAAGGCCAGGCGGACTGGGGACAGCAAGGTATGGTATTTGGTCGGGGTGGGTAGGTGGGAGGATATCATCATGGACAATTTCAGCATTTTAGCTAATTAGCAACTACTTACTACTTTTTAGCTACTTTGCAACAACTACGAATTTTAGCTAACCCTTCCCCTAGCCTACCTCCTAACACTAACCTTGCTAAACTAGCCTAGCTAGCATTAGCGTTACCCACCTAGCTAACAACAAATTGGAATTCGTAACTTATCATACTTATTGTATTTCGTAACATATCATACTAATTGGAGTGTCCCGGATTTACATTTACTGTGTTATGTCTACCCCTGAGTCCAGATTGTTTGAAGAGATAATGGATCATTTCAATGGAATGGATTGGGACAATAACAGCGATGTTCGTTTCCCCCCCCCAAATGTCCTGGTGTTGTAACATGTTGCAAGTTAAAACTGTATTATTTTCTTCAGATATAGCCTACTCATGTTTTTTTTTGTTTTTTTTCACCTTTATTTAACCAGGTAGGTCAGTTGAGAACAAGTTCTCATTTACAACTGCGACCTGGCCAAGATAAAGCAAAGAAGTGTGACAAAAACAACAACACAGAGTTACACATTGGATAAACAAACGTACAGTCAATAACACAATAGAAAAATCTGTATACAGTGTGTGCAAATGAAAGGTAAGGCAATAAATAGGCCAATAGTGGCAAAGTAATTACAATTTAGCAATTTACACTGGAGTGATATACAGTGGGGCAAAAAAGTATTTAGTCAGCCACCAATTGTGCAAGTTCTCCCACTTAAAAAGATGAGAGAGGCCTGTAATTTTCATCATAGGTACACTTCAACTATGACAGACAAAATGAGGAAAAATAATCCAGAAAATCACATTGTAGAATTTTTTATGAATTTATTTGCAAATTATGGTGGAAAATAAGTATTTGGTCAATAACAAAAGTTTATCTCAATACTTTGTTATATACCCTTTGTTGGCAATGACAGAGGTCAAACGTTTTCTGTAAGTCTTCACAAGGTTTTCACACACTGTTGCTGGTATTTTGGCCCATTCCTCCATGCAGATCTCCTCTAGAGCAGTGATGTTTTGGGTCTGTTGCTGGGCAACATGGACTTTCAACTCCCTCCAAAGATTTTCTATGGGGTTGAGATCTGGAGACTGGCTAGGCAACTCCAGGACCTTGAAATGCTTCTTACGAAGCCACTCCTTCGTTGCCCGGGCGGTGTGTTTGGGATCATTGTCATGCTGAAAGACCCAGCCACGTTTCATCTTCAATGCCCTTACTGATGGAGGGAGGTTTTCACTCAAAATCTCACGATACATGGCCCCATTCATTCTTTCCTTTACACGGATCAGTCGTCCTGGTCCCTTTGCAGAAAAACAGCCCCAACGCATGATGTTTCCACCCCCATGCTTCACAGTAGGTATGGTGTTCTTTGGATGCAGCTCAGCATTCTTTCTCCTCCAAACACGACGAGTTGAGTTTTTACCAAAAAGTTCTATTTTGGTTTCATCTGACCATATGACATTCTCCCAATCTTCTTCTGGATCATCCAAATGCTCTCTAGCAAACTTCAGACGGGCCTGGACATGTACTGGCTTAAGCAGGGGGACACGTCTGGCACTGCAGGATTTGAGTCCCTGGCGGCGTAGTGTGTTACTGATGGTAGGCTTTGTTACTTTGGTCCCAGCTCTCTGCAGGTCATTCACTAGGTCCCCCCGTGTGGTTCTGGGATTTTTGCTCACCATTCTTGTGATCATTTTGACCCCACGGGGTGAGATATTGTGTGGAGCCCCAGATCGAGGGAGATTATCAGTGGTCTTGTATGTCTTCCATTTCCTAATAATTGCTCCCACAGTTGATTTATTCAAACCAAGCTGCTTACCTATTGCAGATTCAGTCTTCCCAGCCTGGTGCAGGTCTACAATTTTGTTTCTGGTGTCCTTTGACAGCTCTTTGGTCTTGGCCATAGTGGAGTTTGGAGTGTGACTGTTTGAGGTTGTGGACAGGTGTCTTTTATACTGATAACAAGTTCAAACAGGTGTCATTAATACAGGTAACGAGGGGAGGACAGAGGAGCCTCTTAAAGAATAAGTTACAGGTCTGTGAGAGCCAGAAATCTTGCTTGTTTGTAGGTGACCAAATACTTATTTTCCACCATAATTTGCAAATAAATTCATTAAAAATCCTACAATGTGATTTTCTGGATTTTTTTTCTCATTTTGTCTGTCATAGTTGAAGTGTACCTATGATGAAAATTACAGGCCTCTCTCATCTTTTTAAGTGGGAGAACTTGCACAATTGGTGGCTGACTAAATACTTTTTTGCCCCACTGTATGTGCAGATGAGGATGTGCAAGTAGAAATACTGGTGTGCAAAAGAGCAGAAAAACAAAAACAAATATGGGGATGAGGTAGGTTGTTGGTTGGATGGATGGGCAACATACAGATGGGCTGTGTACAGCTGCAGTGATCGGTAAGCTGCTCTGACAGCTGACACTTAAAGTTAGTGAGGGAGATATAAGTCTCCAACTTCAGTGATTTTTGAAATTCGTTCCAGTCATTGGCAGCAGAGAACTGGAAGGAAAGGCGGCCAAAGTAGGTGTTGGCTTTGGGGATGACCAGTGAAATATACCTGCTGGAGCGCGTGCTACGGGTGGGTGCTGCTATGGTGACCAGTGTGCTGAGTTAAGGCGGAGCTATACCTAGCAGAGACTTATAGATGACCTGGAGCCAGTGGGTTTGGCGACGAATATGTAGCGACGACCAGCCAACGTGAGCATACAGGTCGCAGTGGTGGGTAGTATATGAGGCCTTGGTGACAAAACGGATGGCACTGTGATAGACTGCATCCAATTTTCTGAGTAGAGCGTTGGAGGCTAATTTGTAAATGACATCGCCGAAGTCAAGGATCGATAGGATAGTCAGTTTTACGAGGGTAAGTTTGGCAGCATGAGTGAAGGAGGCTTTGTTGCGAAATAGGAAGCCGATAATAGATTTAACTTTGGATTGGAGATGCTTAATGTGAGTCTGGAAGGAGAGTTTACAGTCTAGCCAGACACCTAGGTATTTATAGTTGTCCACATATTCTGAGTCAGAACAGTCCGGAGTAGTGATGCTAGTCGGGCGGCTGGGTGCGGGCAGCGATCAGTTGAAGATCATGCATTTGGTTTTACTAGCATTTAAGAGCAGTTGGAGGCCTCAGAAGGAGTGTTGTATGGCGTTGAAGCTCGTATGGAGGTTTGTTAACACAGTGTCCAAAGAAGGACCAGATGTATACAGAATGGTGTTGTCTGCATAGAGGTGGATCAAAGAATCACCCGCAGCAAGAGCGACATCATTGATATATACAGAGAAAAGAGTCGGCCCGAGAATTGAATCCTGTGGCACCCACATAGAGACTGCCAGAGGTTCGGACAACAGGCCCTCCGATTTGACACACTGAACTCTATCTGAGAAGTAGTTACTGAACCAGGCGAGGCAGTCATTAGAGAAACCAAGGCTGTTGAGTCTGCCGATAATAATACAGTGATTGACAGAGTCGAAAGCCTTGTAAATTGATGTGAATTGATGTCAGGGTCCCTTAGGCTACAATACAATTATGCCTATATTGTATGCCTATATTTGGCAGCAATGGCAGCAGGTAGATCAACAAGTAATTTCAGACATACAACATTACACTTCACACACATCTTAATGACATATCAGAACAGAGCAGTTTTCAATTCAGGGGCAATGTGTTATTGGTATCCACTGCTGCCTAATCCTACCCAAAGAGGAACCTATAGTTGCAATAGAGCAGCGAGAGAAGGGGGAGATATGCCACTTATGTGAGTTATGGAGGAAGACTACGGGTGGTCAAGCTGCACAGGTCAGTGTGCAGGGCAGAGCTGATGCTGCCTGTGGTCAGACGGGTCAAAGTTACTGCTGCTCTCCATCTAATCTAATGACCAAGGGCCCAGAGGGTCAATACCAGCCATGGTCTAATTACCACTGCAATGGGTGAAATGGTTACACACACAGGGACCATGGATTGTTCTGCAATAGTTAGGCCTACACATAATTTGAAGACTTTCTCCTGACATAATTGGCATTTTTGCAGGGGCATTTTAATTTGAAATAGCCTACCAAATGAAATATGAAAATAATAAGATTATTAGAACTTACTGTTTTAGTCATTGTGTTTCCATCTGTCTCACTGAGAGCTTGGAGTAAATAAATGTGTATGTGTGGGATTATCCCTCGTCTTGATACGGTGCTCTTATAGGCCGAATAGTTACGTACTGTCTTGTTAGTGCTGACTTCTGTTGACAAGGAAGTGACACAAGGGCACAGAGTATTCCATAGGCATAGGCCATGACTCTGCAAACATGCTGAAGTCCTCACATCAACATCAACATTAGAGGACTATGTGATTTATTTAGTAAACAGTGTAGCCCATTCAAATGACAGGTTTATAAGCTAGGAGAGAAGGCTCATGAGATGAATGTGGGAAAGTATGTGAGGGGTACAAGATGTGTTTCCCTAATAAAGGCGAAGCTGTAACACAGGATAGTTATAGGCCTACTATATTAAATATTTATTAAGGGTAGGCCTATAAGTAGTTTATATGCATTTAATTATTAGTTTATAGATAGTATTAAAATCTGTTAAACAGTAACACATTGGCTGAAATTGGTGCTTGTCATGTAACCTTGTTGCCTATGTTATATAAGCTATGTTGGTATTGTAGCAAATTTGGGGGGTAGCCCTGACCGGGACTCAAACCCGGGTCCAGCAACTGTCAAACTAACACCTTAACTGTTAAGCCAAGAGGTCCAAACCTCTTGACAAGGTCGCTAGGTGTTGGTTCTTCAGGATCGGTGTCCCGTCCTCGGGACGGTTGAGCTAACGTAGGCTAATGCGATTAGCATGAGGTTGTAAGTGACAAGACAATTTCCCAGTTTTGAACTTGAAAAGTTATTAATAAACCAATTAGGCACATCTGGGCAGTCTTGATACAAAATGGTGAACCGAAATGCAATGGTTCATTGGATCAGTCTAAAAGTTTGCACATACACTGCTGCCATCTAGTGGCCAAAATCGAAATTGTGCCTTGGTTGGAATAATACATTATGGCCTTTCTCTTTGCATTTCAAAGATGACGGTAAATATTTTTTTTAAATGTTTGGTTTTTTCTTTGTACTATCTTTTACCAGATCTAATGTGTTATATTCTCCTATATTCCTTTGACATTTCCACAAACTTCAAAGTGTTTCCTTTCAAATGGTATCAAGAATATGCATATCCTTGCTTTAGGTCCTGAGCAACAGGCAGTTGATTTGGGTATGTCATTTTAGGCAAAAATTTGGAGGAAAAAGGGGCGGATCATTACCCCCTTCCTTCGGCAAAGGGTGTCCCCACACTTCTCTATAACAAGTCCCTCACATGTACACTCCTCTCTGAAGGAAGGGGGTAATGTAGCGACCTTAACGCAACACCTAGCAATCTTGTCAAGAGGTTCGGGCCTCCTGACGTAACGGTTAAGGTGCTTTAGCTTGACAGTCACTGGACCCATCCCACTTCTGACACCAATGTAGCGAATTTAAGGGGTAGCCCCGACCGAGACTCGACCCGGATCCAGCGACTGTCCATCACCTTTCGCCAAGAGGTCCGAACCGCTTGACGAGGTCGCTAGGTGTTGGGTTAAGGTCGCTACAGTATTTAGGGGAAAAATCTATTAAAGTCATTGATGGAGTTCTGAATTATACAATCTGTTGTAGTTTGCTGACATCATCTGGTTGAAATGAGAACTGCACTAGGGACCACGCTGTTCCTAGTGTAGGAATTCAAATGATTGATAGAAAGACTCCGAACCTGGAAATCTTTGTCGAACGGAGGTAACTGAACTCTTCATTGTACTTCCTGCTCCAATGGGAACCCGACTGTTTGTGACAGTCGGTTTCCCATTTTACGTACACGAAAGCGTTTTGCAACTTTGACACACTCCCCTAATGTCAGCTTGCCCGTCCTTTGCCCTGTGCTCAGCTGACACAACGCGGTTTATTATGCTTTGGGGAGCAAGAGTAGGCTTGTGTGTATTTCACCAAAGACTCGCTTCAGGATCCAAGTATTTACCGCCGATTGTTTATCATCGTCGCAACATGTCTTCGACCGGATCAACACAATTGAAACGCCCGATTTCACTACTGGGGTCGATGGCGTTTGGGGGGCGTGCTGACTCGGAGACAAGCACAAACATGGTGAAAGCCTACTTGGAGCGCGGCCACAACGATTTGGACACTGCCTTCATGTACACAGACGGACAGGCAGAAACTATCATTGGGGGAATGAATCTACCCAAAACGGGTAACGAACACAGCTTTAATAGCCTACTGTCTAGTATACTAACATTGAAAACAAAAGTAACATTATAATCTGAGTATGCTATGTTGTACCACTGCCGCAAGTGTTTTTATTTCACCAGATTTCATGCATACTAGTAGTAACAGTAACTGTAGTTACATCGGTGAGTGCATTAACAGTTAAATCATACTGGTGCATAAAGTGTGCCCAGATAACAAACTGCGATGTTACAAACCACTGCTACATTACCAGTATAACTTCTTACACATGTTCTATGACCCGATTGGATCTTATCAGCCATGTTTGTGTTTATTGCCTGTATCTACAGTGAGCATTGCCACCAAGGCCAACCCCTGGGAAGGAAAGACCCTGAAACCAGAGAGTGTGCGTTCCCAGCTGGACACCTCTCTGAAGAGACTGCGTACACAGTGTGTGGACCTCTTCTACCTCCATGCTCCAGACCATCAGAACCCCATCCAGGACACACTGCAGGCCTGCCATGAGCTCTACAAAGAGGTACCGATCCGGAGGGCAACTCTCCTCACACCCACCCCGTAATACAGGCACTTAAAGCATATTTCACACCACCTGGCTCTTTTGTAGACATCTAATTTATTGCTATGTTGGTTTTCAGGGGAAATTTAAGGAGCTTGGCTTATCAAACTATGCTGCATGGGAAGTGGCTGAAATCTTTACCATCTGCCGACACAACAACTGGATTCTTCCCACTGTTTATCAGGTAACACACACGGGAAGTCTGCATCTGTCACATACCACACTGCCTTCATTCAAAATACATCATATTATTAAATAGTAACTAACTTCTGAATGCTGTTTATCCTTTTCTTTTTTGACACCACACTCCAAAAAGCAAGTTTTGTCTAATCATGATTATTGTCCAGTCGTGTGCTCCAGTGCTGCAAGGAAATACCTAGTTAAGCTGCAGCTAGCCCAGAACAGAGTGGCACGTCTTGCTCGTCATTGTAATCAGAGGGATGATATAAATACTATGCATACCAGTCTCTCTTGGCTAAGAGTTGAGGAGACTGACTGCATCACTTTTTATAAGAAACATTGTGTTGAAAATCCCAAATTGTTTGCATAGTCAACTTACACACAGCTCTGACAAACACACTTACCCCACCAGACATGCCACCAGGGGTCTTTTCACAGTCCCCAAATCCAGAACAAATTCAAGAAAGTGTAGTATTGTAGAGCCATTATTGCATGGAACTCCGTTCCATCTCATATTGCTCAAATAAACAGCACACCTGGTTTCAAAACACAGATAAAGCAACACCTCACGGCACAACGCCTCTCCCCTATTTGACCTAGATAGTTTGTGTATGTATTGATATGTAGGCTACTTGTACCTTAAAAAAAGTATTCTATCCTTGAGCTGTTCTTGTCTATTAATGTTCTGTATTATGTCATGTTTTGTGTGGACCCCAGGAAGAGTAGCTGCTGATTTTGCAACAGCTAATGGGGATCCTAATAAAATACCAAATAACTGTGCCTTTCTGTAGGGAATGTACAATGCCACCACACGACAGGTGGAGACAGAACTGCTACCATGTCTGAGATACTACAGCATCAGATTCTATGCATACAACCCTCTAGCAGGTACTGTGCATCTAAACTCAGCAAAAAAAGAAACGTCCCCTTTTCAGGAACCTGTTTTTCAAAGATAAGTCGTAAAAATCCAAATAACTTTACAGATCTTCATTGTAAAGGGTTTAAAAACTGTTTCCCATGCTTGTTCTATGAACCATAATTAATGAACATGCACCTGTGGAACGGTCGTTAAGACACTAACAGCTTACAGACGGTAGGCAATTAAGGTCACAGTTATGAAAACTCAGAACACTAAAGAGGCCTTTCTACTGACTCTGAAAAACACCAAAAGAAAGATGCCCAGGGTCCCTGCTCATCTGCGTGAACGTGCCTTAGGCATGCTGCAAGGAGGCATGAGGACTGCAGATGTGGCCAGGGCAATAAATTGCAATGTTCATACTGTGAGACGCCTAAGACAGCGCTACAGGGAGACAGGACGGACAGCTGATCGTCGTCGCAGTGGCAGACCACGTGTAACAACACCTGCACAGGATCGGTACATCCGAACATCACATCTGCAGGACAGGTACAGGATGGCAACAACTGCCCGAGTTACACCATGAACTCACATTCCCTCCATCGGTGCTCAGACTGTTCACAATAGGCTGAACTGAGGGCTTGTAGACCTGTTGTAAGGCAGTTCCTCACCAGACATCACCGTCGCCTATGGGCACCAACCCACTATTGCTGGACCAGACAGGACTGGCAAAAAGTGCTCTTCACTGACGAGTCATGGATTTGCGTTTATCGATGAAGGAATGAGCGTTACACCGAGGCCTGTACTCTTGAGCGGGATCGATTTGGCGGTGGAGGGTCCATCATGGTTTGGGGTGGTGTGTCACAGCATCATCGGACTGAGCTTGTCATTGCAGGCAATCTCAACGCTGTGCATTACAGGGAAGACATCCTCCTCCCTCATGTGGTACCCTTCCTGCAGGCTCATCCTGACATGACCCTCCAGCATGACAATGTCACCAGCCATACTGCTCGTTCTCTGTGTGATTTCCTGCAAGGCAGGAAAGTCAGTGTTCTGCCATGGCCAGCGAAGAGCCTGGATCTCAATCCCATCGAGCACATCTGGGACCTGTTGGATTGGAGGGTGAGGGCTAGGGCCATTCCCCCCAGAAATGTCAGGGAACTTGCAGGTGCCTTGGTGGAAGAGTGGGGTAACATCTCACAGCAAGAACTGGCAAATCTGGTGCAGTCCATGAAATGCACAGCAGCACTTAATGTAGCTAGTGGCCACACCAGATACTGTTACTTTTGACACCCCCTCTAACAGAAATGGAATAATGTGTCCCTGAACAGTCACATGTCTGTGGAACTTGTTCAGTTTATGTCTCAGTTGTTGAATCTTATGTTCATACAAATATTTACACATGTTAAGTTTGCTGAAAATAAATGCAGTTGACAGTGTGAGGATGTTTCTTTTTTTGCTGAGTTTATAACACCTCTAAAATGGCAAGATATTGAGGATCATAAAAAATCTCAATGTCTAGTGTGAGAACTTGGTTTAACATTCACTCTGTTCTTCTGTGCAACCAGGGGGCCTTCTCACAGGGAAGTACCATTATCAGGACAAAGAAGGTTCTCAGCCTTCAGGACGTTTCTTTGGTAACAACTGGGCTGGTGCTTACAGAGACAGGTGAGATAACAGAATAAAATATTATTAATAATAAACTAGTATGGTCACAGTAGTTACTCACAATAAAAACATGATTTGTCCAGATTACCTTTACACTAGATACAATTAAACATTACATTTGGATGATTTATGTGTTGTGTGTCAGGTACTGGAAGGAGAGCCACTTCCAGGCGATAGACCTTGTTCAGAATGCCATGGAGACAGCGTATGGCTCAAACAAACCCTCCATGACATCTGCTGCTCTACGCTGGATGTACCACCACTCCCACCTCAAGGTAACCGACCACATTCAATAATGAACAGGGACAACTCACTATCAGCTAGGTCACTTTGGCTGCATTTACATAGGCAGCCTAATTCAGACCTTTTTCCAGTAATTGACTAATTCCACTAATCAGATCAGCTCTTTTGCCATAATTGGGCAAAATATCAGAATTGGGCTGCCTGTAAAAACAGTCAATGATTACAAATCAAATTTCTTTACAATGTGAAAAGGAACATTTCACTCAATGTCAGCAGTGCTATTTAAACAATCTTCATAAGTGTATGTAGTGTTAATTGTTGGGTCCTCTTGTTCCAGGGTGATTTGGGAGATGGTGTAATCATTGGGATGTCCAGTATGGATCAGCTAGAGCAAAACCTTTCTGCCTCTGAGGAGGGGCCTCTGGATGAGCGTGTGGTGGAGGCATTCAAACATGCCTGGGACCTGGTGGCCCACGAGTGCCCCAATTACTTCCGCTAGATGGCTCCTCAACAACCCTGGCTAGTCTCGAGCCCACATCTGATCGACTATGTCCACTGACTGTTGCCTTTTTACCAAATGTGCCGTATACAGTTAGCTAATTAACATGTACAGTGAGATGTAGGTTTTATAAATAAGTCAGTTTGGTTATCAGATCGATGCTTTAGCAAAATTACAAAAAAAGTGCAGATTATGATTTTGGTCCTATTATATCACTTCATGCAAATTCAATGAATCAATTGAGGGTAGTTGTGTTTTCAGGAAACTTTTTCTGGTGGCTGTCTTGGCTTTAATAAACTGGGGAGCAATTGGGAAAGTATTTTTTTCCTTAATGATATATCTGCCATGGCCAAAGCATTTGATGAACGTTGTGGGTCACGCTTTTACAGCCTAGCTTAAAGATATACTTCGCATTAACAATTCCAACTTTCTTTTGTGGGATGTTTTATAGGACAACCCAGCATACTGTAGGTTGGTACTGTTGTAAACCCAGCATACTGTAGGTTGGTACTGTTGTATTTGAGTGGACCAATAAAAATGTATAAAGCACAAAATGTATATACAATTCCATGGGTAACATTGCAATTAGGAAACACTTTAAAGTAGTTTGTTTTGACGTCACCTAAAAAAAGGCACAGTATTAAAAACATTAAGTCTGAGAAGTCCATTGCTCTATCCAGATTCATTCCCTTCTTCCTCTTTGTCATCGTTATCCTGCATGGCCTCTTCCTCAGCTAGCTTCTCAAAGTCGCTCGTTTCAGAGTTCCACATGCACTGGATCTGCACTCTGAATTCAGCCATCTCAATCCCAAAGAGTTTCTATGTTATGGAAAATAAGTGAATTTGATTAGATAAGCCATTTATAGGACCATCTAGCAACTGGACTTCCAAAATGTCTCAGGCCTATCAGAAGGTGTAGCCTGGGGGGACACTTTAGAACTCACCAGAATACGGGCCTGTTCAGGGGTTAGTGTGTCTCCCTCTTTGCACACTTCATGGTCTTTCAGTAGCGTCACCACTCCTACGACAAAACAATGGGGTATAAGCCAACAATTGCAACATGTATTCCTTCTTTGGAATGAATCAAAAGATCAGAAGTTGAAGTTTGTATCTGAAGCATCCTATCATTACAGACTTAGGAAAGCGTTCTCTGAACATCAGAGACATGTTCTCACCTTTCTTGAGTGCTGTGGGGAGACCCAACTGTCTTAGCTGTGGCTCCATGGAGTGAGGGAACTGTTCCAGGGGTCCTTCATCAAGTGTTATGGCCATCCCTGCCTTGTTTCCTGCTCGTGCAAAATCTATCTCTTTGAACTGGCTGAAATACCTGAAGAACATTTATCAAGAGAAAAACTTATATGAAACTACCACAGAGGACAAGGAATCAGCCGCAGCACTGGATCGTCACAAAAAAGGACTCAAGCTAATGATTGTACATTTTTAATGGAAATATTGAATCAAAATATTGATCTACTTACTCTTGTACCTCTTCTTTGGTTTTATTTGTGAATAACACACCCACTTCTCCTCTCAGAAACCTGCTGACCTACAAAATAAGCAGGCCGACATTAATTGAACCCCTTGCAAAGTGTCATTGTGCAATTTGACCCTTACTTTATCACAGATTTGACATACCTTGTGCAAATTGTCTTTGTACTCGCTTGTTGATCCTTTACCTATAGCGATCATCATCACTTTGTTTTTGCCAAAAAAGAATCTGTGAAAGTGAAGAAAAACCTTAGTCAAACTGGCTAGTCAGCTACATGTATTTATGCACATAACACGTAGGTGTCTGACCATTTGATTTGTCTTAACAATGAGAACCAGACTGCATAGACTAGTGTGTTGAGTGTTCATGTGTGTTCTTACCGACTGTGTTTCCAGGCTGTCCTGATGTCTTTCAATTTGTTGTTCCTCATGTTTGCCACAGAGAAGATGAACAGGTGCTTGTACATATCCACACATTTCCGCAACTATAAGGTCACGGACATACAGATACAGACTATTAGTCAAAGAGTTTTAGCTGGATATCATTGTCAGACAGGAAACAACTAGCTAACTAGGATTGAATGGTCAGAAATAGTTACCTCTTCTATTAAGTTCTGTTTTGTTTCCAGACCCTTCTTGGCTGTTTTTGTTAGTGAAACTGAGAAGTGAAAAAGGCACACAATAAGGGTTAATACCTACAGGACAACAAAAAATGTTCAGCAATAGCTATATTTGCAAACATAACCTGCTTGCTAGCTAGCGATTAGCTTATGGTGCTAGCTAGTTACAGTATGTAATTAGCTAGCTAGCGGCCTCCTCTTTCACCTCTTGATGCAATACATCCCCTGCAAATGCTATAGTAGTGAACTGAATCTCAAGTAATGCATTCAGCCAAACTATACTTAATATACTCTTCATCTACTGGATGAATCTGACATAAAAACCTACTTTTCTTGTCCCTCTTTGACTTTGGCATGGTTCTCTCGTTGTAGAACAAGACCTAGTGAGGAAAAGGACTCCACGTGTTTCTGTCTACTGAATATAGCTGTCCAAAATATGCCTGACAATAATTCACTATTCACTTGCATTTTCTGAGCTAATTTTCTGTCGCATCATTGAATTTAAATGAGATATTGAGTTTGATAATAGGAATACATTATTTAATCATCTGGATTAAACGTGTAGAAAAATGTGCTTTACAGACATGTCTCTTTCCCCCCCAGCAGATGGAACCCTGCAAACATAAGAGGGCACAAATAAGTGTATTAACAAGGCAATCTTAATAAAGCCATTAGAACTTAGTATTGTGTGACAGAAATAATGATTTCCTTCTTTATTCTATGGAGTTTTCTGTTGAGTGTCAATAATGTAGCTACATCTTTGCATAATTCATGTTCTGCAATGACAGCAAAATTGACAGCAGTGTCCCTTGAGTGAGATGTCTGTGGCATGTGCATCTCTGAAATGTGATTCAATGTAGGATAGTTAATCAATGTGTACTGCTTTAACAAACAAATGGATACCGTGAATAGAACCATCTATGTGCGTGTTGCCTGCTGGCTTTGTGTAATAATTCTCTATGCCAGATGAGTTTATGTGTTATGTTATCTGTGAACCTGAAGTGAGAAATGCAGTAGCAAGAGGTGAAATCCCACATAGACAAATTACAGCCATATCCACAAAGCGTCTCAGGGTAGGAGTGCTGATCCAGGTCAGGACCAGTTTTTCACTTTTAGATTATAATGAATATGAATATATGGACAGATCCTATATTACACCTAAGTGCAAATGTTGTTCATTTACTACAGCTCAGAATGCAACAGCACAGTCCCCTCCAAGCTTATCACCAAGCTCAGGACTGGAACTGAACACCTCCCTCTGCAATTGCATCTCGGACATCCTGACGGGCCGCCCCCAGTTGGTGAGGGTAGGCAACAACACATCCGCCATGCTGACCTCAACACAGGGGCCCCTCCTGGGAGCGTGCTTAGTCCCCTCCTGTTCTCCCTGTTCACCGCTCACGACTCCAACACAATCATTAAGTTTGCTCATGACATGATGGTGATAGGCCTGATCACCGGCGACGATGACACAGTCTATAGGTCAAGGGGTCAGTGACCTGGTAGTGTGGTGCCAGGACAACAACCTCACCCTTAACGTCAGCAAGACAAAGAAGCTGATCGTGGACTACAGAGAGCCGAGCAAAGCCCCATCCACATTGATGGGCTGTGTGACTCATCACATACGCTGCTGCTACTTTTTATTATCTACTGTATCCTGTTGCCTAGTCATTTTACCCCTTACTATATGCACATATCTACCTCAATTATCTCATAGCCCTGCGCATCGACTCTGTACTGGTACCCTGTGTATATACCCAAGTTATCGTTACTCATTGTGTATTTATTCCTTGTGTTATTATCTTTCTATTATTTTTCTATTTTTCTCTCTGCATTGTTGGGAAGCATATCACTGTTAGTCTACACTTGTTGGCTACGAAGCATGTGGCAAATGGCAAATAAAAATAGATTTGATAATGTATTAGCATTTGTGGTACAAATCACATTCAAGTCATGGGACCGATATTATAATGTTTTGCGCATCATGTCAAAATCATCTGAAAGTATCTAAATTGATTGTGAAGATCAAAAAAGCCACTTATAGATGTTTTGAGCATGATGTGTGAAAAATGTTGCTCTCAGTCCCATGATTTGAATGGGATTTTTGCCACAAATGCTAAAACATTAGCATGTGGAAACAGTGCCAGCATGGATTGCTGTCATACCTTGTGCATAGACTGCTTAAAGGGTAAGGAAACCAATTAGTAATTTTGTAATTTGAGTGAACTATCCCTTAATTTTTTTTACTTTTATGTCTTATAATAACTTTTTACTGCTTGAGTAGGCTACCAGTCCAGACAAAAGATTAAATGTTTTTAGAAGATCCGGATGTCAGCTTTCTGTTTTACTCAGATTATTCAATATTCAGTTGTAATCATCATTATGCTGTGAAAGATTAATAAAGGCTGCTGTCTTTGTCTCACACATATATTTGGCAGACTTTGACCCTCTATAGATGGGAATCATGTTCAAGGGAAGCTTTAAAATATCACAATGCATTCCCTCTCCGTCATGTATTGTTCTTTCACACAGGCCTAATGGGAAATAGTATATGATGGGTGTAGTAGTTATAGATTCCCTCTATATAAAAATAAATGTCAAATCAAAATCAAATCAAATGTTATTTGTCACGCTTCATAAAACAACAGGTGTAGACTAACAGTGAAATGCTTACGAGTCCTTTTGCAACAATGCAGAGTTAAAGATAAAGATAACAAATATAACATATAAATAGTGGCACTAGGAAGAAATCCACAGTGAATAACAATAACGAGTAAGAATAAAATGGTTATATACAGGGAGTACTACAGTAGTACCGAGTCGATATGCAGGGGTACAAGGTAATTGAGGTAGCTATGTGCATATAGCTAGGGGTAAAGTGACTAGGCAACAGTTTTATTTTTATACCTTTATTTAACTAGGCAAGTCAGTTAAGAACAAATTCTTATTTTCAATGATGGCCTAGGAACAGTGGGTTAACTGCCTTGTTCAGGGGCAGAATAACAGATTTTTACCTTGTCAGCTCGGGGATTCAATCTTGCAACCTTTCGGTTACTAGTCCAACGCTCTAACCACTAGTCTACCTGCCGCCCATAACAGTACACAGTATAGATGATAAACAGCTGTAGCAGCAGCATGTGGAGCAGTAGCAGCATATGTGGTGAGTGTGAAAGTGTGTGTGTGAGTGTGTGTCTGTATATCCAAGACCTGGCATTTGGGGTGTAGGCAGATACCCAATGGGCTTGACGGTTCTCTTCTCATCACTCATCTTGAAAAAACATATACCAAAAACTTGGAAATCAATCAATCTGCCATCACTAACACAAACGATAAATTCAATTATTTATTATTTTAAAGGAAAAAGCATGGGCAACCGAGAAAAACAAATTGGTACAATTTAAGGCCAAGTGGGGGTATGATATTTGGGGTATGATTTTTGGGGTATGTAATTTGTGCATCTGTAACTTTCGCACTCATCATTATTCACGATTCATTCAGCACAATCCGTAATCATGGTAGCATCCACATTAATTAGAAACATTATTTTCTTATTGACAATAAAAATGACTCCAAAATACGATACTTTATTTACCATTAATTTATTTTGGGCACCAAATCATCTGAAACACAACCAGTGAATTTGTCCCAATACTTTTGGTCCACTAAAATGGCAACTGCAAGGCAAAAATAAAAATGTTGTAAACTCTAAACAGTTCACCCGATATGGATGAAAATAGCCTCAAATTAAAGCTCTTTAACCTCATAATCATTGTACCACTTCAAATCCAAAGTGCGGGAGTACAGAGCCAAAACAACAACAAAAATGGTCACTGTATTTAGCAGAAATATGAGGGAAAATACAGTTCCCCAAAATTGAATGATGGACAAATTATCCCTAGAATTAGACTAGGCTACCTTGAACAAAAATGTAGCCTAGTCTAATTCTAGGGATAATTTATCCATCATTCAATTTTGGGGAACTGTATTTTCCCTCATATTTCTGCATTTTGGGCTTCAGAGCTCCCAGTCAACCTCTGCACAAAACACAAATTGTTCAACCTTAAAATGAAGCAAAACAATATCATCTTAAAAAAAAGATGACAGCGTGATAGATGGCCATCAAATTATCAAAGCCATAAAGTTTGGTGTATTTGAGAGCACCAGCTGTTCCGGATGACTGTGTGATCTCGCTTTCCATAGACAATGTGAGTAAGACCTTTAATTAAACAGGTTAATATTCGCAGACCGAATACCAGGACTCTAATATTTGAACAAAAACGTTTTGTTCAAGGTAGCCTAGTCTAATTCTATGGATAATTTTTGTTCAAGGTAGCCTAGTCTAATTCTAGGGATAATTTGTCCATCATAAAATTTGGGGGAACTGTATTTTCCCTCATTTTCTGGACTTTGGGCTTTATTAATTTTTTTTGTACTGTGAGCGCGTGAGTTTGTTTTTGCTCGTGAGGGGGCGTAACAGAGAATGGGAGGGGCGATGCATACGTTGCCCAGTTGAGCAGCTTGAAACATGATCCAGCGGCGCCACGAAGAGGCAGGGCTATAGACTAGAAGCATAGTGTTATCACACCGAGGTACCAGAGTTCGGAGAGATACGTGATTAGGAGCGAAGAGAGAGAGAAAAAGAGAGAGAGAGAGAGAAAGAGAGAGAGAGAGAGTAGTGTAGAGAATGGGAAAGGGAGTAACTGGGAGCATTCAGCATCTGACAAATCAAAGGCACCGTGTCTCATATTCCTGCGTATAGCAGAGGAGGATGGAGCCTTGCCGGTTGAGCCAGAGGACTGGGCCGATAAGATGATCTGTTTGTGGATACCATTGTGTTTTTGTTCGCACCAATAGGAACATGTGTTTTCTGGAGGTTTGAGGAAAGTAATGGTTGCATCACCTTCAACTGCGCTGTCAATCTCATTTCAAAGAGCCACATCATAAGAAACTCCGTGGGGAACTGGCCTTTTGGAGGATATGCAGAAAAAGGATCGGTTTGGTTGTTAAATTATTTTAGCAAACCAAGCATTAAAACCAGCGGTTATCAGTTTTATGTTTACCAGTATGATGAACTCTTTTTTTGATACTTCGCCTGCTGCTATGATCGCTACAGTTCCTGTCAGCCGTATGTCCACTTCTGGGTCGGGCGCGGTAACCAGTGCTCTGCGAAATGATTTGGGGTCCAATATCCATGTCCTGAAGACTCTGAACCTGCGGTTTCGCTGTTTTCTTGCTAAGGTTCATGAACTAGAGCGGAGAAACAAATTATTAGAGAACCAACTGCAGCAAGCCTTGGAGCAACAACGATACCAAGTATACACACGTGAAGTAGCTGTCCAAACCGACTCTACTGAATCCCGACTGCCTGGCACCATTTGGAGTTTCACGCACGTGAGGAGACACGGCGAGCGCTATGAGACTCTCCAGGGGCCCGGTGTATCCTGGAATCACCCGGACGGTGTTGGGGTCCAAATCGATACCATCACACCAGAAATAAGAGCTCTGTATAATGTTTTGGCTAAAGTCAAGCGAGAGAGAGACGAATACAGGAGAAGGTAAGTACCAACAAACTACTGCATTCCGACAGTGACATCAGTGCGCATTTCCCATTGCAGCAGTTTTAGGCCTGACTGAAGCAGCAGCATCAGTCTACACATTATTTCTGCATTTAATTCTAATTGGATGGTAATAATATATGCTGATTATTTGTCACCAGATAGGAATTAATGAAATGCGTCATTGGTAGCCTAATATAAAGAAACTGCAACTCTCAAAACCTCAAATTTGGTGAAAGGTGGACTGATTCATTGCATATTTTGGTAGCCAAGCAGCAAGGGTATTGTAACGCTTGCCAAAACCATGCGATTGCGCGATACCCTCTAGACTTCAGTTTAGTTTTAACTCAAGGCAGATTTGTTAACTTTTTACATAATTGTTTAATTTTCACTCTACTAGGTCTGCAGGCGTTTCCCCCAACCCAGTACTAACACACCCGTTTGAAATAATGAACTAATCATCCTCCATGATTGGCTGAATCAGGTTTGTTACTGCTGGGCTGGAACAAAACCTTGCACTGTACCTCCCTGGGACCAAAGTTAGGTACCCGAGAGCCGTCATTCATCTGTTCCTGCTGGGTGTTTTGTTGTTTGACACTGTGTCAAGTATAGGCTGGTTACATTCAATCCTATGGAATAGTAGAGATGAACCATTGTTTGAAACCTCCTTCAGTGACCCATGAGCAGTTATGTGGCTTCTAGGCCTGAAGGTGTTGTTATCATGGTGGGATATAGAAATAATAAAGAATATAGCTAAAAGCAGCCAGAGATTATACAATACAGGTTGTTTGCAATGTTTCACGTTGGTACAGTAATACATGTAGCGAGGATGCTGAAACTAGAGGGTATGTCCGATGGAAAATGGTGGGAAAAATCTAATTTTATTGGTCGCATACACATATTTAGCAGATGTTATTGCGGGTGTAGCGAAATGCTTGTGTTCCTAGCTCCAACAGTGCAGTAGTATATAAGAATTCACGACAATACACACAAATGTAAAAGAATGGAATTAAGAAATATCTAAATATTAGATTGAGCAATGTCGGAGTGGCATTGACTAAAATACAGTAGAATAGAATACAGTATATACATATGAGATGAGTAAAGCAGTATGTAAACATTATTCAAGTGGCCAGTGATTCCAAGTCGATGTATATAGGGCAGCAGCCTCTATGGTGCAGGGTTGTGTAAATGGGTGGAAGCCAGCTAGTGATGGCTATTTAACAGTCTGATGGCCTTGAGATAGCAGCTGTTTTTCAGTCTCTCGGTCCTTGCTTTGATGCATCTGTACTGACCTCGCCTTCTGGATGATAGCGGGTGAACAGGCCGTGGCTCTGGTGGTTGATGTCCTTGATGATCTTTTTGACCTTCCTGGAGGGCAAGGTAGTTTGCCCCCAGTGATGGGGTGGACAGACCACACCGGGCAGCGGGCAGTGCAGTTGCCGTACCAGGCGGTGATACAGCCCGACAGGATGCTCTCAATTGTGCATCTGTAAAAGTTTGTGAGGGTTTTAGGAGCCAAGCCAAATTTCCTCAGCCTCCTGAGATTGAAGAGGCGCTGTTGCGCCTTCTTCACCACACTGTCTGTGTGGGTTGACCATTTCAGATTGTCAGTGATGTGTACACCAAGGAACTTGAAGCTGTCCACCTTCTCCACTGCTGTCCCGTCGATGTGGATAGGGGCGTGCTCCCTTTGCTGTTTCCTGAAGTCCACGATCAGCTACTTTGTTTTGTTGATGTTGAGTGAGAGGTTATTTTCCTGGCACGACTCTCCCAGGGCCCTCACCTCCTCCCTGTAGGCTGTCTCGTCATTGTTGGTAATCAAGCCTACTACTGTTGTGTCGTCTGCAAACTTGATGATTGAGTTGGAGGCGTGCATGGCCACGCAGTCATGGGTGAACAGGGAGTGCAGGAGGAGGCTGAGCATGTACCCTTGTGGGGCCCCTGTGTTGAGGATTAGCAAAATGGAGGTGTTGTTTCTTACCTTCACCACCTGGGGATGGCACGTCATGAAGTCTAGGACCCAGTTGCACAGGGCGGGGATCAGACCCAGGGCCCCAAGCTTAATGATGAGCTTGGAGGGTGCTTGGAGGGTACTATGGTGTTGAATGCTGAGCTATAGTCAATGAACAGCATTCTTACATAAGTATTCCTCTTGTCCAGATGGGATAGGGCATACAGCGATTGCATCGTCTGTGGATCTATTGGGGCGGTAAGCTAATTGAAGTGGGTCTAGGGTGTCAGGTAAGGTAGAGGTGACATGATCCTTAACTAGACTCTCAAGCACTTCATGATGACAGAAGTGAGTGCTACAGTTACCTTTGCTTTCTTGGGTATAGGAACAATGGTGGACACCTTGAAGTAAGTGGGGACAGCAGACTGGGGTAGGGAGAGATTGAATATGTCCGTAAACACTCCAGCCAGCTGGTCTGTGCATGCTCTGAGGACGCGGCTAGGGATGCCATCTGGGCCGGCAGCCTTGTGAGGGTTAACACGCTTAAATGTATTACTCATGTCGGCCACGGAGAAGGAGAGCCCACAGTCCTTGGTAGCGGGCCGCGTCGGTGGTATTGTGTTATCCTCAAAACGGACAAAGAAGGTGTTTAGCTTGTCCGGAAGGAAGACGCCGGTGTCCACAACATGGCTGGTTTTCCCTTTGTAGTCTGTGATTGTCTGTAGACCCTACCACATAAATAAGAATTTGTTCTTAACTGGCTTGCCTAGTTAAATAAAATAAAAATGTAAAAAACATATGCTTCGTGTCTGAGCCATTGAATTGTGATTCCACTTTCTCTGTACTGACATTTTGCCTGTTTGTTTGCCTTACGCAGGGAATTACATTGTTTGTATTTGGCCATATTCCCAGTCACTTTGCCATTGTTAAATGTGGTGGTTTGCACTTTCAGTTTTACGTGAATGCTGGCATCTATCTACTGTTTCTGGTTTGGGTAGGTTTTAATAGTCACAGTGGGTACAACATCTTCTATACACTTCCTGATGAACTCAGCCACCATATCCGTGTATTCGTAAATGTTATTCTCAGAGGCTACCTGGAACATATCTCATGATCATGATCAAAACAATCTTGAAGCATGGATTCCGATTGGTCAGACCAGCGTTGAATAGACCTTAGCATGGGTACTTCCTGTTTGAGTTTCTGTCTATAAGAAGGGAAAAGCAAAATGGAGTCGTGGTCAGATTTGCCAAAGGGAAGGTGGGGCAGGGCCCTGTAGGCTTTTTGAAAAGTTGAGTAGTAGTGGTCCAATGTTTTTCCAGAGCGAGTACTACAGTCAATGTGTTGGTAGAACTTCGGTAGCATTTTCTTCAACTTTGCACTGCATTTGAATTTCACACTGTCATTGCAATTTCAAACCTGATTACACTGTCTTAATGGAGACAACCATGGTAGAATGGTTCATAGTGTGGGTCTCCCATCCAACCCCAGCTTCCTCTTTGCTCATACCGGTTTCATTTCCCAGAGCTTTGGTCATCAACTGGTTGATTGCGATCAACTGGTCGATCTTTAAGGCATTCCTAGTAGATCACCAAACATTTCTGTAGAAAAGCAAATGATAAAGGCTTGCGCCGCTTTTTTTATTATTCATGTTGCGCTGTTGGCGGTAGGTGCACTTGATTCAGAAGCCCAGCGCAGCGGGTAGGCAAATTGTTCCAATTTTGAACCATTTAATTTGTCAGAAAGGACAAAATCCGCCTACCCAGCTGACCAGGAGATCTGTGGCTAAATCGAGTGCGCCTACTGCGCTGGCCAATCGGAGAGCTCAAATCAGTGTCTACAAGTTTGATACTAGCCTACGAGAGATTTCATAACTTTTAAAACAATAACCAGAGAGAGACTGTCAAAGAATACAGCAAAGAGTTGGTGTTTTTATGGGTGAGTTCATGTAAAAAAAAATATTCAGCACTGTCAACACTGTTTTTATTCAACACGATTAAAAAACATAAAACGTCTACTCCCTACTTCCACTTGCGTTGCAATGAATGAGTAGTCAAATGTATTATTAGCAGCTCGTTGTGTATATTTTAATATCGAGGAATATTTCACTTTCTCTGGTCATAGGAACACGAATTTGTGCTTGAGGCAGATGTGGTGGTCCTCGAGTTTCGCCATCAGGTGGAAGGTTGTTTTTAAATGTTTGAGCGTATGCTTCAGCCAAGACATCGGCTGCTAGTCAGATTATCATATCTCACAGGCAGTCACACTGTGGGCTAACTGAAGTCTCCAGTGGCTCGAGTGCTCTCGTTGCCACGGTAACCCCTTGCCCTTAAAGGGGCTGCTGAACATTTGTCTCACAAAAATGAAATGCAATTGAGCAATATACCCAGGGGGTGCAACTGGTTTTAGAAGTGGGGGGGTGGGGAGGCATGGCCCCATGGCCCTTCTAGCTGTTTCTATTTAGAACAACAAAAAGTAAGCAAAAATGCCCACAGTCATCAAGCTAGGTAAGAGATCATTATTAAATATGTTTAATTAATAAGACTGAACTAGATCAATGATAATTCAATAATCTATATTGTGTTGCAACTTTAACCAATAACCTAACAAATGAACAACTCTTACAAATAAAGTACAAAGACTTAACTTTTGATTGACTTTATTAAGATATCAAATATCTTAATATCTTATTTCAGCCAGTCCACCCAGCCAGCCCGTGCAGCCTGCATGTCCGACCCACACCAGTCTAGTCAATAACTCAACACTCTCCCCAACACAATTTCCTTCAAGTCTTTTTAAAAATTTCTCATGGGAAAGGTTTGGAGAGCAAAAGTTTCATAAAAACACATACTCCTACACATTAATACACAGAAACAGAACATCCTCCATATAATTCATATCATAGGCCTAATAGTACTGTAGAGCTCTTTTAACTTGAAGTCTCCAGTATCAGCATAAAAAAAAGAAGGGAGAATATGCAGACATGCTGAGATAAAAGAACATACTTGTTGCCATAATTCAGCCAGCCTTCACAAGACCATAACATATGCAAATTTGTGTTTTACACCTCCAGCAGAATAATACAATTTCTGGGTGCACGATATTCTTTTTCACTGGCATATATAGTAAGTTCTATGGATGGTCTTAAACTGCAGTAATTTATATCTGTGCTTATATGAACATGTCTGGGAGTTCTAACATATCTGAATCCATTCATCATCAATTTTGTTTGACATTTTTTTTGTGTCATTGGGAAAAGCCTCTATTAACCCTTGATACAGTTTGGAAATCAACTTTAGAGGGTTGCCAGACTGCCTTAAAATAGTTTTGATCTTTGAAGCTTCTTGCTTGTCCAGTGTTTGCTGCACTGAGGGAATAAAGTGTTGTATCTGCGTAAGTTCACCGATACACTGGTATTCCCTGGCTGCCTAACCCTGATGAGACCCAGGTCACCATCTGATCCTGCTCAAATGAGGCATGACAAAGAATTACCTTAGTGTACATTTATGCATTATATTATCCAAGAATAAAATCAATGGTTCAGTAATTGAAATAAAAATTATTCCCAGATCTCAGACTTTAGCCTACCCATAGACTCAATAATGGAATGTCACCATCTGATCCTGCTAAGGCATGATGAGCATAGTGTTGTGTGCTGACTGTGCACCATGACAGTGAAGCCTGTAGAGCTGTTTATACCGTGTCAGTGTGAAAAGTAGGAAATAAGATAGGGAAACTGACAGTTTAATAACGTTACATTGCTTTCCTGACTAATAAAACTTGTATCGCGCTGAAAAAACATCAGAATATCGGTCTTCAATCGCTTGGCCGCTGGTTTCATCGGTTGATTCAGGTCTAGCGTGATTGAGGCAGAAATAATAGCAAAGGTTAGTGAGCTAGATGGTTAACGTTAGCCAACTTTTGGCTATCTCTAACTAATGGTACATCATCAAATTTACTTCAGTTGAAACGGGACAAATCAAAGGCTACAAAACATTTCCATATACACAACAGCTGTTAGATACTGCTACCTGACAGATAGCTAGCTAACACTGAACTGGCTGTGCTAGCTACTAGCTAGCTAACTAGCTGGTAGTAGTTCATTCACTTCAGTCGAGAGGGGATGAAACATTACCTAACATAACATGTCATTTACATTATTAGCTCACCACTGGGAATATATATATATTTTTCTGTCAAACAGCAGTTAACTTGCCATTGAGATCAGTCAGCTAACGAGTAGCCAGTTTCTGCTCTGCTTGCTTTACAACTCATAGAAAATGTGCAAAACAGACAGCAGCTGCCTCTGTTCATCTCTCCTGTGCTGGTCCTATACACCTGCCTTTCAGCAGCTTTGCCTTCACACATCCTGTCTGCATGCTCTGTGGTGTATGTGCCGTACTAAATCCAACCGGCTGAAACCGGGAAAAAGCCTGCATGGTCCTAACGCACACCGGTGCCGTGTTTTGTATCACAGTGCAATGATAAAACTGGGGGGAACAAAAATGCAATTTCAGAATGCGGGGGGGGGGGGATCACCATTGTCCCCAGTGAAAGTTGCGCCACTGAATATATCACACCACTTCTTACTAGTAATAGATGTATTGTTTTAGAAACAGTACAAAGCATGGTCATCCATTTTTTGTTTTTTGTTTAATTATGGCGCAAAAATATTTTGTCTGGTAAAAAATCTGAGTGGCTGTTAGATTTTTAAATCTACCTGCCACATTGGCTGGTGGACCAACAAGTTAGTTTCAGGCCCTGAACTGATCTATTTTGTTATCCAAGCTCGAGTTTTGAAATATAATATGGTCTAAGAAGAACAATTTTGCCAGGCATATAACCAATATGCTGTGATAATGTATTAGGCCTTTCTACTGCACAAACCTCATACCTACAGAACTGTTTTTATTAGGTTATGTTTTACATTGAAGTTGTTTACATTTTTTTATCTGAGCGGTAGGTCTCGCCTCATAAAAGGTTGGTGACCACTGTCCCAGAGGATTTCCTGCAGCATCCGTGGCCCAGGTCACTACTGCAGGGACCCTGTCAACCACCTCTGTTGCCCCATGATTCAACCAGGGAAGAATTCCGTAAGACCCTAACTTAACCAAGAGTTTGGCTATGGGACAGACTCACTTCCATGCCCCCATACTGACTCAAATTGATGAAGTCATGAACTGTGTTTAGCAATCTTACTTTGGATCGTGATTTAAATAGTAAAGTAGCCCATTTGAAACTCTGCTGCAAATGACTGACAAGGCATGGAACAATCTTGCAAAGCCCTGCTCACATTATGATTGGGAAATACCAGCTCCTTGTACTTTAGACATTTCTGCAGTTAAGGTAAAAAAGGCCTAGGCCTAATGCTTCCATTGCTAAATCAGGGAGTCAGTAGATGTCAGTTGAGGGGCCAGATATACACACAGGCTTCAGACACTATTGATATTCATAAATGCACTTCAGCTAATAGCCCTCAAATAAAATAGCAATTCATTCTGAAAGGCAAGATTGCATTTCCTGCTGTTCATTATTGAATGGACGGAATATTCAGGCATGATAGCAACTCAACTGAGTAGGACAGTCTGTCAAAAGACTGGCCTACAGCTTACTAACTGTTATAACCCTGTTATAACTTGTAAATAAGACTTACATTCTCAAATGGAAAATCTCATGCAGAAAAACAGACATTGGTGATGTCATTTCATGGGTCAGTGACTACATGCATGACAGACTTTCCTGGTTACTATACTGTAGAGAAGCAGTTAATATACTATTACTGTGACAAAAATTCCAGATTGTCTGCATAATCAAATAACATTCAGCTCAGACATCCATACATACCCCACAAGACAGGCCACCAGGGGTCTCTTCACAGTCCCCAAATCCAAAACAAATTCACGGCAACGCATAGTTTTATACAGAGCCATGATCGCATAGAACCCTTCCATCTTCATTTACTCAAGCAAACAGCAAAATAACCCTTAAAAAAAGTATAAAAAAACAACTCATGGAACAACTGGGACTGAGGGAATAGAAAACGCACACACATTCACTATACCCTAGCTCAAGACCAAACATTTTAAGTAGGCCAAAAAAAATATTACAATAGAGCGCAATCCTGTTTAAAATAGAGAGCAATAGTAATGGTGTCTAACTCCGCCATGGTTCATTGAACAAAGCCTATGGGAAAATGAATGAATGTTTTGTAGGGTTTTTGTATAAATGCAGAAAATAAGGTCTGTAGTAAACACAGGCTTAGGATATCTTATATGTTTTGTTCTATGAGATATGCATTTTGAAGCATTTATGAAAAGAAAAAAAAGCACATAAAGCACAAAGGCTTCATAATTCATCAAGGTCATGTTAACTGACTGATATATTATTTCATAGAACAAAACATACAAGATCTCCTCAGCCTGTGTTAACCCTCAAACCTTATTTTTGGTGTTTATCCCGAAACCCTATTCTTTCCCCATTAATTTTCCCCATAGGAATGGCAGAACAAACCAGAAGTAACTAATTTCCGGGTTTAGGACTACAAGTTTACTAGCTCTGTGCAACGGTTGTTTAGCCTATTAAATGGCTGGCTTTAGGACCATGAGGAGCATTGCGTGTATTTTTTTGTTCACTATTATATTACGGTGCTAATTAATGGCTGGGGTCATTTTTGTTTGTTTTTGCTGTTCTCCAAATAGTCTTTTAGAGTTTTTAAATTGTGTAGAAATGCAGTATACAAGCTTCCTGCTATACCCAAGGTTCAGCTGAACTGATGCCACTGACCTTCAGCCCAGTGTGCTGATTTCTTAAAGCTTTATATGTGTGGACACACCATGAGATGTTTGGACCAGAATTAGTTTTTGTCAACCAGATTTGGAACACTTTAGATGGAAGTATCTGATACAGTATCTAGAGACATGGCAAGAAGTGATTAATTCAATATGCTAAACATGTCATGACAGGATTTGTTATTACATGTTTACATATGGTTCCCGCCAGGGAACAGTACATTTCTTATTGCGCAGTTGCACAATGTTTATTGTTTTGCAGTTGTGCAACTGTCTCTGTTATTTCTTGGTTGCAAAGTTTAATGCCAGATTTGTTACCTGTTATCTGATTTTATAACAGACTTTTAACAGTCTGAGCATGACATAGCAAGCCATAATTATTTTGGGGATGTAAACACGCACACATACATGCACACATTTTATTATTTTATTTACCTTTATTTAACTAGGCAAGTCAGTTAAGAACAAATTTTTATTTCCAATGACAGCCTAGGAACAGTGGGTTAACTGCCTTGTTCAGGGGCAGCACAGCAGATTTTTACCTTGTCAGCTCGGGGATTCGATCTTGATACCTTTCGGTTACTAGTCCAACACTCTAACCACTAGGCTACCTGCCGCCCGTGTACGTACATGCACACAACATCGTGTCATGGATGGGTTCAGTAAGTCAGTGATATATCCACATGCTGGAATATGTGGACAAGAAGGTTACATGTCTTTCATGTTGACAAATGACAATAGAAAGATGGGCGACCGGGGTCATTGCCAGTGCCCCAGTTCAGATTGTCTCTCCTTGAGATTCAGCAGGAGTCGTGCTGAATATCACCGTGATAAAGATCAGACGGTTGTCAGGACAGTTGTGTGTGTGGTGGTTTTTCTCAAGGACTTATTCAGGATAGGCTTCATGATAAAAAGCTAATCAAAGCAGTGTGGCTGAAGACAGTTTGGTAACCTTTCCTTCACCCCTATACAGTATGTGTTTATTTCGCTCCATTACTGTAGTCATATAATTTATATGACACTGTATCATTTTACCATGTTGGCTGATTTAATGATCATGTAAACCAAGGTGAAAGTCATCCATACTTAATACCAAAGCGATGGTTGAGTATGAGAAACACACACAGGCTTAGAGATGTAGTTCTTTCTATCATGAAAATGGTATTTGAGCTCCATCTCAATCACTCACACGAGAGAGATGGAGAGAAAGAAGGAGAAAAGCAATGTCCTCCTTGTCCCTTCTTTTTATTGACAGTGTATTGTGGCAATAAAGTGTGTGTGCGTGCATGCGAGTGTGTGTGTTGTGGAAGTATGCTTTTTTTTTTACTGTAATGTATTATCCTTCTAGTGTGGTGGTGACACAATACGACATTGTGTTTGTGAGTTTTTTGTTGAATGGCGTGCAGGCTTCACACAGGCTGTGTGTGTGTGTGGTAACTTCAAACCAAACGTGAAAGAGAGAATAAAAAGATGGAGTATAGTTGTAAATGGGCAATAAACTGATTCAGTCTGATTTAGTCTCAAAGCATCCTGCAGTGGGATGTTACACAATTTCTATTTGCAATAACTGAAATTATGACTACCCAGGTTTCAAACCTGTGACATCTGCACAACTCAATGCCTTGTTAGGCCTGTGAGCTAATCCTTCCAGTAGGCATAAGCTTTGCGAGCTAACACAAGTCTTCCGTTCTCAGGCAAGGTTACTCATCATGTGACCATAGTTCACTGAATCACCTCTGTTACACAATTCTTACTTCAGCAGTTCAGACACAGCGTAGCCCTCAAAGACACATCAACAGTAAACTATGCCCCAGTTGGGATTTGAACCAGTGATCCTCGGTCACTAGTCCGCTCTTCCTAACTGTTTGGCCATGCCACTGGAGACGATCCACTGCCTTACCGGATGCCCTTTGAAAAGGACCTGTTCCAAACCCCATGCAGTGCAGGCATGCAGCATAGCTCCTCGGGACAGTTTCTTCCAGCATTAATAATTGAAGGCAGCTGAATTTAGCTGCATCGCCGAGTGTGGATCAATGAGATGAGAATCCTGAGGAGACACTTTCTCTGTGCTTTGATCTCTCTGCTGCTGCTCAGAAGATGAAAGGACTAATTGGGCTTGTTGGGTCAGATGTAGCTGCCTCCCCAACAGGAGGATAAAGACCTGCCCACGTGAACAACTTAATATGGGTAATTACAGAGCACCATGACCTCAGGTTGCAGGTTGGAACTGTATAACCATTTCTCTTGTCTATATCCAGTTTCTAATGATACATGATGATTCCCCAAATATAAACATACTTCTGCTGTATGTATGCACACCTTTTCCCACTGTTGTGGTCTGCAATATGTAATCTAGATCTGCTGTTCAGCTAGAACTTTCCCTGTACACAGCAGTCAGTCTGTCCCAGACTGCACTGCATCCTGGCACTCAGCCCCTGCTGATAGCCCCTCTTTCTACCCCCTGCTGATACACAGGCAGAGGGAACTCATTTCTGAGAGCACACAGCTCCTGGTGATTCTCTCTCTCTCTCTCTCCCCCTAGCCTTGTGGAGGTCAACATAGTGATATCAGACTGTTATCAAGGTCAGGACGTTGTCACAGGTATCTACTGTATGTCATTAGAAGCTCTCAGTTATCCTCAGTAGAGTTGATGTTAAGCTGCTTCATTTCATGAGAGGCTGCAGGCTGACAGTAAGGTCAACGATAAGAGTGCATTGGTGTGAAGGAGACAACAAGGAACTGTGGTGTCTCTCCATATTGATTCACAACAAGGAACTGTGGTGTCTCTCCATATTGATTCACAACAAGGAACTGTGGTGTCTCTCCATATTGATTCACAACAAGGAACTGTGGTGTCTCTCCATATTGATTCACAACAAGGAACTGTGGTGTCTCTCCATAGTGATTCACAACAAGGAACTGTGGTGTCTCTCCATAGTGATTCACAACAAGGAACTGTGGTGTCTCTCCATATTGATTCACAACAAGGAACTGTGGTGTCTCTCCACATTGATTCACAACAAGGAACTGTGGTGTCTCTCCATATTGATTCACAACAAGGAACTGTGGTGTCTCTCCATAGTGATTCACAACAAGGAACTGTGGTGTCTCTCCATAGTGATTCACAACAAGGAACTGTGGTGTCTCTCCATAGTGATTCACAACAAGGAACTGTGGTGTCTCTCCATATTGATTCACAACAAGGAACTGTGGTGTCTCTCCATAGTGATTCACAACAAGGAACTGTGGTGTCTCTCCATATTGATTCACAACAAGGAACTGTGGTGTCTCTCCATATTGATTCACAACAAGGAACTGTGGTGTCTCTCCATATTGATTCACAACAAGGAACTGTGGTGTCTCTCCATATTGATTCACAACAAGGAACTGTGGTGTCTCTCCATAGTGATTCACAACAAGGAACTGTGGTGTCTCTCCATAGTGATTCACAACAAGGAACTGTGGTGTCTCTCCATATTGATTCACAACAAGGAACTGTGGTGTCTCTCCATATTGATTCACAACAAGGAACTGTGGTGTCTCTCCATATTGATTCTGGGGGAAACTCTGGGTGGGTAGTCACGTGATGGAATCGTTCTTCCTCATTTGCCTCTGTGTGTCTGCTTTTTCAGTGAGTGCACCATGTTCCTGATTATTCATGGATATCGATGTAGCTGAGCGCGGTGGCACATTGCCATGTATGAAAGTGCAGGAATGCACCTGTCTCTTCTAACCGCTGTTAACCGCTATAGCAGGAGGCTATGGACTAGTGGATAGGGACATTCAGTGGTAGACACACATCAGGAGGGGCATTCTACTGCTGTACAATGGCTGTACAGAGGACTTGGGTCTCTATCTGTGCATGTTAGTGAAACAGACACTGTATACAGACACAGTCTATCTCTGCTGTATTTCAAGATCTTATTAACACAGAAGAAACATTATCTTGGTTGACAGCTAAGGAGCAACAAGACTTAGTACACAAAGAGACAGCCTCAATCACTTACACACCCTGGGCTTAGGGTAGAATAGCCTTTTTGTGATGGTGTGCTGGCGATTAGGGATCGATATGGGTCAGCGTATTTTGTCTCGTTATGGGTGAGTGAGCTCAGACAGGGATATTAGAGCTATCTCTTACATATACCGTTACATTAGCCCAGGCTAGACATATCTGTCTTAGAGACACAGTAACACTTAAGATACACTTAATGCAGTGGGATGGAGAGCACATGAACCTTCAGTGGCAGCGTTTTCATTATGTCTATTTAAGTGGCTCACCATGCAAGGGCTGGTCATCATGGTGATGTAGACATGCTTTCTGTAGCGCTCTCCCAAACAGAGAGATAGACAGTGGGATGAAAAGCCAGACTACACATGTACTGTATGCAATGATTATCTATTATATGTTTATTATTGGTGCCTTGCTCTTTAGTAATCATTCAGATATAGTTTTCTGTAAGTTATAATTTTGTGGGCAGGCACTGCGGTGCCACGAACCATTCTAAACTACCATTCAATTTATTGGCAGTATTTCATCGTATTATCACTAAGTGATCTTTGTAACCTACTGTATATTGAATTAGGATGCTGTCGGTTTTGACCTACTGTACCTTTAAGCCAGGGGATAAACAACCATGATGGATCATGATGAGAGTGAGGGGAATTGAAATAGGGGGGGAAGCTGACTTCCTGTAAATACAGCTGTCATGCTTTCATGGGAGTTCTGATTTATTCTACACTTTCTACAGGTGTGTGTACTTAGATGATAAAAGGGATGTGCCATGGTGTATTTACACAGGGACAATGGAATGCAGATACATGGCTTTCCTGTGGTTTATACTGTACACACCCCGATTTCAGGAGGATTTGTGCCAAAGGTCTTCTCTAATGAGTCTATCCACCCACAGCTCCACCCAAACCAGGCCTGAGCATGCCATGGGTGTGTGTCTCAGTGATGACATAACATATATATATATATTATTTATTTAACCTTTATTTTAACTAGGCAAGTAATTTAAGAACAAATTCTTATTTACAATGATGGCCTAAAAGTATATTTCATAATACTCCCCAAATTCCCCCTCATTTGTTAAATGGAAAATCCCATTGAAATGCACCATTATTAAATTAAGACAGAATTTCAAAAAGATGTGCTAATTTTCCACCATGAACTATGTTTGACTTTTTCCAACTCTTGCTTTCATGCAGGTTAATGGCCCTCTATATATCTTGAGTCAATAGCCAGGAGAGGACAGCCAATATGTTGGGCTCCAATGTGGCCATGCAGGAAGTGAGATCTATATAGTGGAAACATCAGTACAGAGCAGGAGTGTGCTCAATTGTACTCAACTGAGGTTGGGTGGGTGGGTGGGCTGCAGGGTGAGTTGGTTTTGCAGACCTCAGTAAAAAAAGAAAACAAATATTTTCTGTCACATTACCCTCAAGCCCCTCATAAATAACACATTACATCAACGTGCTGGAAATGTTGATGTCCTTTCCTGGGATGAAAGTAACATTTAACTTGTTTTTATTGGATAAATGAAATGCCACATAATCTTTGGTGTACGATACAGTGAAATGGCCAGCAGGTGACTGTGAGGGAGAGACAGAGACACAAAACTGCTAAACCAGTTGTAGAAAACCATATGTTCCTTATGGATTGTAGAAGAGAAAAACAATAATCTATTCTGTGTGCCTTGTAGAAGTCTATTATTATTCAGCGTCTCTCTGTGAGTGAGCGTTATAGCAGTGGGTCTCAACCTTGTGGCACAGCCTTAGAATCCACAGACTCAGAAGAAAAACAAAGCATTAGGTGTGGATTAGAGGTCGACCGATTAATCGGAATGTCTGATTTAATTAGGGCCGATTTCAAGTTTTCATAACAATCGGAAATTGGTAATTTTGGACGCCGATCTTTGCCTATTTATTATTATATATTTTTTTACACCTTTATTTAACTAGGCAAGTCAGTTAAGAACACATTCTTATTTTCAATGACGGCCTAGGAACGGTGGGTTAACTGCCTTGTTCAGGGGCAGAACGACAGATTTTTACCTTGTCAGCTCAATCTTGCAACCTTACGGTTAACTAGTCCAACGCTCTAACCACCTGCCTCACGAGGAGCCCGCCTGTTACGCGAATGCAGTAAGAAGCCAAGGTAAGTTGCTAGCTAGCATTTAAACTTATCTTATAAAAAACAATCAATCAATCATAATCACTAGTTATAACTACACATGGTTGATGATATTACTAGTTTATCTAGCGTGTCCTGCGTTGCATATAATTGATGCGGTGCGCATTCGCGAAAAAGGACTGTCGTTGCTCCAACGTGTACCTAACCATAAACATCAATGCCTTTCTTAAAATCAATACACAGAAGTATATATTTTTAAACCTGCATATTTAGCTAAAAGAAATCCAGGTTAGCAGGCAATATTAACCAGGTGAAATTGTGTCACTTCTCTTGCGTTCATTGCACGCAGAGTCAGAGTATATGCAACAGTTTGGGCCGCCTGGCTCATTGCGAACTAATTTGCCAGAATTTTACGTAATTATGACATAACATTGAAGGTTGTGCAATGTAACAGGAATATTTAGACTTATGGATGCCACCCGTTAGATAAAATACGGAACGGTTCCGTATTTCACTGAAATAATAAACGTTTTGTTTTCGAGATGATAGTTTCCGGATTCGACCATATTAATGACCTAAGGCTCGTATTTCTGTGTGTTATTATGTTATAATTAAGTCTATGATTTGATAGAGCTGTCTGACTGAGCGATGGTAGGCACCAGCAGGCTCATAAGCATTCATTCAAAAGCACTTTTGTGCGTTTTGCCAGCAGCTCGTTGCTGTGCTTCAAGCATTGAGCTGTTTATGACTTCAAGCCTATCAACTCCCGAGATTAGGCTGGTGTAACCGATGTGAAATGGCTAGCTAGTTAGCGGGGTGCGCGCTAATAGCTTTTCAAACGTCACTCGCTCTGAGACTTGGAGTGGTTGTTCCCCTTGCTCTGCAAGGGCCGTGGCTTTTGTGGAGCGATGGGTAACGCTGCTTCGAGGGTGGCTGTTGTCGATGTGTTCCTGGTTCGAGCCCAGATAGGGGCGAGGAGAGGGACGGAAGCTATACTGTTACATTGGCAATACTATAGCGCCTATAAGAACATCCAATAGTCAAAGGTATATGAAATACAAATCGTATAGAGAGAAATTGTCCTATAATTCCTATAATAACTACAAGCTAAAACTTCTTACCTGGGAATATTGAAGACTCCTGTTAAAAGGAACCACCAGCTTTCATATGTTCTCATGTTCTGAGCAAGGAACTTAAACGTTAGCTTTTTTACATGGTACATATTGCACTTTTACTTTCTTCTCCAACACTTTGTTTTTGCATTATTTAAACCAAATTGAACACCTTTCATTTTATTTGAGGCTAAATTGATTTTATTGATGTATTATATTAAGTTAAAATAAGTGTTCATTCAGTATTGTTGTAATTGTCATTATTACCCCAAAAACAATTTTTAGCTATTGGCTTTTTTGGTCCTCCAATAACCGGTATCGGCGTTGAAAAATCATAATCGGTCGACCTCTAGTGTGGATGCTTTGTAACATTGTCTCCTGCATCTTGCATCAGTTTATGGTGTTTTCAAAATGGCAGCCAGTGCCAATGTGACAAGTCCCTGCACACCCATATTTGACATCTTTACCTGTTTCGATCAAATGTCAGCAGCTTAAAATTGTTACTGTTAATTAAAAATGATTACCTGTGCCCTACAGAGCAATTATGTGTTTTTCCACCGAGGCTGTTCTTTGATCACACCTGTCACGCCAGTGCCCTGTATTGTATGTGCGATTACCTGTCTGGCAGGCACATGAGGCAGTGAACCAGAGCTCTGCCAGTCTTCTCACTGGGTGTCCCCCCGTGGAAGAGCCAATAGACAGACAGTATACACCCTTGGGGTCAAAGAAGGGCCGTCATGGCTGGCTGTGTGGCTTAGTGATTAGATAATGTGTTTACACAGTGCAGAAACTGCAGACAAGCCTAGCACACACTGCTATTGTGTGGATAGTTGAGTGGTGTGTGGCGATGCATGGTGTTGGCCAGGAAAGGCCATGGGATTAGGACTGTTACAATGTGGCTCCAACCCATCCGGCACTACGCCCTCTCCAGGGTATGTCTTATGGTGTCTATACAATGTATTTTGTTGAGCTAGACTTTGATGAATTCAAAGTTACACTTTGTGGGTTCATCAGCAAATAGCTGACGGAATCAGAGGGAGGCCCTAAAAATGGTCAAAGACTCCAGCCACCCTAGTCATGGACTGTTCTCTCTGCTCCCGCATGGCAAGCGGTACCGGAGCGCCAAGTCTAGGTCCAAAAGGCTTCTTAACAGCTTCTACCCTTAAGCCATAAGACTCCTGAACAGCTAATCAAAAGGCTACACGGACCCCTCTTTTACACTGCTGCTACTCTCTGTTTATTATCTATGCATAGTCACTTTAACTCTACCTACATGTGCATATTACCTCGACTAACCGGTGCCCCCGCACATTGACTCTGTACCGATACCCCCTGAATATAGCCTCGCTATTGTTATTTTACTACTGCTCTTTAATTATTTATTTTTATCTTCAATTTTTTACTTAACACTTTTTTTAAGCATTGCTAGTTAAGGACTTGTAAGTAAGCATTTCACTGTAATGTCTACACCTGTTGTATTCAGCGCATGTGACAAATACAATTTGATTTGAATCGTGAATTATGTAAGATCACTATTTACTACAGACTACCAAGGCCCTTCTCTGTATCCGAAGTGTACCCAGAGCCTGTTGTGTGTTGTCAAAACATGCCTTTTAATGGTTTCTTAGTACTGGGATGCATGGAAAAGGCAGTTTCATTATACTAGGATTTAGAATACATATATCATCGTCCCTGGTTTTTCTTAATGATGATCTCCTGGTATTGCTTAAAGGAAAATACCACTCACAAAG
The DNA here is from genome assembly GCF_016432855.1 of Salvelinus namaycush. Lineage (NCBI taxonomy): Eukaryota > Metazoa > Chordata > Actinopteri > Salmoniformes > Salmonidae > Salvelinus > Salvelinus namaycush. The sequence continues at coordinate 15,528,165 of NC_052308.1, forward strand.
TATATTTTGTTATTTGTTTCATTAATCCACTGTTGATACAGTCCCAAAACTTGATTGCTGACATGCAAAACATTTTCAAGATATAGCACTTTCAAAATACAGAAAGTGTTGCAGTGTGAATCGTTTTGCAAAACTCATTATACTGTGACACTATCTGTATTTTGAAAGTTCTATTCCTTTAAGCCCAGTGTGTTTGACCTGGTTTCAAGTAGAGGTCGACCGATTAATCGGAATGGCCGATTTCAAGTTGGCCCGATTTCAAGTTGACATAACAATCGGTAATCTGCATTTTTGGACACCGATTATAGCCGATTACATTGCACTCCACGAGGAGACTGCGTGGCAGGCTGACTACCTGTTACGCGAGTGCAGCAAGGAGCCAAGGTAAGTTGCTAGCTAGCATTAAACTTATCTTTATAAAAAAACAATCAATCTTAACATAATCACTAGTTAACTACACATGGTTGATGATATTACTAGCTTGTCCTGCGTTGCATATAATCGATGTGGTGCCTGTTAAAAACTTCTTATGGCTGCAAGGGGCAGTATTGAGTAGCCAGTTAAATGGTGCCCATTTCAAACGGCCTCGTACTCAATTCTTGCTCGTACAATATGCATATTATTATTACTATTGGATAGAAAACACTCTCTAGTTTCTAAAACCGTTTGAATTATTTCTCTGAGTGAAACAGAACTCATTCTGCAGCACATTTCCTGACCAGGAAGTGGAATGTCAGAAATCGATGCTCTGTTCAACTTCCTGCCTATACATGGGCATGATACGTAAGAGTCTACGTACACTTCATACACCTTCCCCTGGTTGTCAAGAGGCGGTGAGAGAAGAAATTTCGTGTTTATCTTGGTCTGAGGTGGAATTAAAGCTCTTTGTATGACGTGACCGTCCATTTCCTGTTTCTGGAGCGCGCGAAAGGGGACATGGATTTGCCTTCTGTTTAGCTGTCGTTATGGACGACTAATATCTCCGGCTATGATTTTATTTGATACATGTGACCATATCATCGTAAAGTATGTTTTTTCAATATAGTTTCATCAGATTATTGAAAATTTTTCGGGAGTTTTGCCGTGTTCCGTTCTCTTCCGTTTGTTGACTTGGAGAGCTTTGTGCCACTTGGCAAGTGTGCGTGCTAAATCGAGAGGGAAAATGAACGTTCTGAATCCAAACAACGACTGTACTTGACAAAGGACACCTTGTCCAACATTCTGACGGAAGATCACCAAAAGTAAGAAACATTTTATGATGCTAATTCATATATCTGTCGTGCATGTGAATTAGTCGTGGACGCCCAACTTTGGGGTACTCAGCTATACCGAAGCTGGATTTCGTAATGAAGTTATTTTTTAGAATTCTAACACTGCGATTTCATTAAGAACTAATGGATCTATCATTTCCTATACAACATGTATTTTTTACTTATGTTTATGAATAGCTATTTGGTCAGAATATGTGTGTCAGAAAACGTGTCAGAAAAATATCGTTGCTGTTTAGACGTTGTGGGAAAAAGATGCTACGTTAGCACAATGTGTAACCACTGATTTCAGCTCTAAATATGCACATTTTCGAACAAAACATAAGTGTATGTATAACCTGATGTTATAGGACTGTCATCTGATGAAGAAAATCAAGGTTAGTCAAAAATTATATATCTTTTGCTTGTTTGTTACGATCGCTAACTTTTGCTAATGGGAAATTGCTTGTGTTTTTGGCTATTGTGGTACGCTAATATAACGCTCTATTGTGTTTTCGCTGTAAAACACTTGATAAATCGGAAATATTGTCTGGAATCACAAGATGCCTGTCTTTCAATTGCTGTACACTATGTATTTTTCAGAAATGTTTTATGATGAGTAATTAGGTATTTGACGTTGGTGTCTGTAAATATTATGGCTGCTTTCGGTGCAATTTCTGATTGTAGCTGCAATGTAAACTATGATTTATACCTGAAATATGCACATTTTTCTAACAAAACATATGCTATACAATAAATATGTTATCAGACTGTCATCTGATGAAGTTGTTTCTTGGTTAGTGGCTATTTATATCTTACTGATGGAGTAAGAAAAGTGGTGTCTTTTGCTAACGTGGTTAGCTAATAGATTTACATATTGTGTCTTCCCTGTAAAACATTTTAAAAATCGGACATGTTGGCTTGATTCACAAGATGTGTACCTTTCATATGCTGTATTGGACTTGTTAATGTGTGAAAGTTAAATATTTAAAAAAAATATCTTTTGAATTTCGCGCCCTGCACTTTGAGCTGGCTGTTGTCATAAGTGTACCGACGTCGGGCTTGCACGCCAAACAGGTTAATTTATCAACTAATCACAGCCTGCTTCGCCAAACGGGTGATGATTTAAAAAGCACTGTCGTTGCACCAATGTCTACCTAACCATAAACATCAATGCCTTTCTTTAAAATCAATACACAAGTGTATATTTTTAAACCTGCATATTTAGTTAATATTGCCTGCTAACATGAATTTAATTTAACTAGGGAAATTGTGTCACTTCTCTTGCGTTCTGTGCAAGCAGAGTCAGGGTATATGCAGCAGTTTGGGCTGGCTCATTGCAAACTGTGTGAAGACCATTTCTTCCTAACAAAGACCGTAATTAATTTGACAGAATTGTACATAATTATGACATAACATTGAAGGTTGTGTAATGTAACAGCAATATTTAGACTTTGGGATGCCACCCGTTAGATAAAATATGGAACGGTTCCGTATTTCACTGAAAGAATAAACGTTTTGTTTTCGAATTGATAGTTTCCGGATTTTACCATATTAATAACCAAAGGCTCATATTTCTGTGTCATTATAGTATAATTAAGTCTATGATTTGATAGAGCAGTCTGACTGAGCGGTGGTAGGCAGCAGCAGGCTCGTAAGCATTCATTCAAACAGCACTTTCCTGCATTTGCCAGCAGCTCTTCTCTGTGCTTCAAGCATTGCGCTGTTTATGACTTCCAGCCTATCAACTCCCGAGATTAGGCTGGCAATACTATAGTGCCTATAAGAACATCCAATAGTCAAAAGGTATATGAAATACAAATGGTATAGAGAGAAATAGTCCTATAATAACTACAACCTAAAACTTCTTACCTGGGAATATTGAAGACTCATGTTAAAAGGAACCACCAGCTTTCATATGTTCTCATGTTCTGAGCAAGGAACTTAAAGGTTAGCTTTTTTACATGGCACATATTGCACTTTTACTTTCTTCTCCAACACTTTGTTTTTGCATTATTTAAACCAAATTGAACACGTTTCATTTTATTTGAGGCTAAATTGATTTTATTGATGTATTATATTAGGTTAAAATAAGTGTTCAATTAGGTTAAAATAAGTGTCCACCAATAATCAGTATTGGTATCGGCGTTGAAAAATCATAGTCGGTCGACCTCTAGTTTCAAGCCGGTAACTACATGCAACTGACTCCTCAGATACAAGTAACTAGCTACAGTTGATGCCGTCCCCATTTTAAGGAGCAATAATACCCTGCGTGTGAAGACAATACATTAATCAAACTCACAGCTTATATTTTCCGATGTGTACAACCTCCTCCCCTCAATGTTAAACCTATCTAATCCAGTCCCCTCTAAAGTCGCATAAATAAGCACTATACTGTCTGTGCCTTTTACATCTACACAGGCATGCACGAATGAACACGCACACACACACACAACATTAGCCTGGGGCTTAACATACAAAGCGTAAGACAGGCATGATGGACACACACACACACACACACACACACACACACATGGCATGCTGCTCTACAGTTTTTAGCATTTTAGAAATACAGAAAATGTGGACATAAGGTTATTCTAGAGTCATGTCAGGCTTCACCCTCCTAGCCGCTTGTCCTTTTCAATGTCATTGATATGTGTGTAGTGAACATTGGAGGTTCAAGCTGGTTCAGCATGATCTATTTGAAGTGTAGTATTTATGGCTGTGGTCTTCCTCCCCAGTAAGGGTCGGCAGCAGAGGAATCTGCTGAGTCATATAATACTTACGGTGCCATTCAGAACTCAACCACTTCTCACTCGACCAGTATTGAACCATGTACATATCTAACCCAGTTTTCCAATGGGGATCAATATTCATTCACGATATACAATACTGCACCAAATCACCATCAGTATTGATCTGATTGTTTTTTGTTATTTTATTGCAATATGTATTGTGTTATTTTGTATCTGAGCTGATGCTCTCTATAATTATGCAGTAGTTTATGGACTGGAAATGTCAGGTTGTATAAAACATAGTTTAGAAGATATCAATACAGTGGGTGCTCCTCTCTTTTATCACAATACTTATGTTAGTTTCTCATTCAGAATAATACATTCTGTTACTCCCAGCAGGCCAATGAAATGGTGCCCTGGGGACAAATACCATCACATAGCAACCCTCATGTTTTTAGTTTTGGCTGTGACTGTGGCCTGTCTGAGAGAGGAGTGCTATATTTAAGACTGAGTGTGGAACAGGTCACCAGCATTTATTGAATGACGACCCCACCAGCTGTTTATAGGCTACAGTGTACACTACATGGTGGCATAAGGCATGATGGTACAGTAGTTCTGTGTATCAGATGTATGCAGGCAGTGACATGGTCTCCCTGGACACGAGAAGGCTACAAGGAGAAGGGTGATGGGAGGGGAGGAGGGGGATGGAGTCAGGTAGGGAGCAGGGAATGAGATCAGGGCAAATCGAATGAGGTCTGACCTTGAGGGGTTGTTGGCTATTCAGCACAAACAGACCCCCACCCTCCACCCAGCCTGCAGCCTCTAGGGGGAGACTCTTCCGACCGAACAACCGGCCATATGCCTGCTATTCTACCCACACCACCACTGCTCATTAGTACCCTACATATGTCCCTGACTCTGTGAAAATGATAGATCACAGGGCTAGCCCGATGACATACAATCAATGACCCCCTCAGATATATCTTCATCTCCCAATAGACAGCCTCTGACTCAAACAACCAACTCACCTTTTTTCAGGATTTTCCATCTTAACCCCTGTGTCAAACCCCTCTGCACCCCACCTTCTGCCCTCCCTACGAGCGCCCCGCCCGCTCCTTTTGTTGAGATGAATCTATGCAGGAGGTAAATTATGGCTGAAGTCCCCTCAATGCGATAGATATAATTGCATGGAGAGGATGTGGGATGCTGTATACTGTATAGAGACATGGATGAAGCTCCATAGGATTAATCACATACAGTACGTGTGTGTTCTGGCCTTGGTGGCTGGTGTGATTTATCTGTGTTGTCACCAGATTCATCCTGGTCCTGTCTGTGTCAGGGAGGGTGATGAAAGGCCTGTTATTCCTTGACGATACAGACATATTGATCCTTCAACACTAGCACCTCTCATATGGGCAGTATTGACAATAATTATGGTGATCTATTTCTAACAGTGGTCAATAATGACAAATTATAAAACAGTTGGGCAGTTTATCAGATTTTCACAATATTATCATATATATAGAAAAATAATTTTGTGTTGATTTGATATTGTAATTGATTCTGTAGTTTCTACCATTGTCCTCCAACCATTCCAACACCATGTCCTTTGAGAATCCGGAGGAAAGGACAGCCAGCCAATGTCCCTGCATCAGCAAAAAAAATGTACTATGTTTTACATGACATTCATGATAGAGACACATGGAATGCACTGTAATCCCAGAACTGTATGCACATGAAAATAGAGTCCTTGTCGATGTGGAAGACTTATTTCTCAGAGTGAATGGTTAACCACATAATTGTGGTTTACAGGGCTTAGAGGTGATTCACTGAGAACAGACACATGAATGGTCTGTCCCTCTGAATTCCAGAGTGCCTGTGTACTGTTCTCAGTGATGATGAGAGGCCAGAGCTTTACTGGAAAAAAGATGACCAGTAACTTGGATCTGGCCTTATAAAGATGTTACTTGGGGAATGAATGAGTTAGCAAAGAGCACCTTATCCTTTGGGCATTTTTCTTTCATCAATGCAGAGCGGCCATCATAGATCTGACCATGTAACTTTGTTACTCCAATACCTGAAAATTGAAAATGTCTAGACTTAACGACAACTTCTATGCACCCTAAAAATGTAATTTTTAAATAATAAAAACCCCCACTAAAAACAAGAATATATCATCAGATGGAGAAACCGTGCTTGCTGGGTAATGGTTATGATTCCATGTGTCCTCAGGCAGAGTGATGAATAAAGGTTTAGACAGCTCGCGTGCAAATGAAGCTGCCTAGGCACACCACACTGGGAGGGAGTGTACGTTGGCAGGTCTTGTCTTGCTGGAATTCTATTGTTCTGCAGAGAGAAATTATACGAGAATCTCAGGCTCGGTCTGCCCTGAGCTGCATTATTTTAGGCTTGTTTAGAACCATTCTACAGTGTCAGACATTTTTGGGGGGATTCTTTTCTGATTGGTTATTCAAATGAAATAGTTTGTAGCCTTTACATTGTTATACATCAGATGTGAGTAGGAATACATATTCATAAATCATGTCTGTAGATATCAACGTATGAGTCCAGACTGTACTCTGGTTGTGTTACAGCAGCCTGACTGGAGAACAGGCATCTGGTCTTACACAGACAGATGTCTATGGGATGACACAGTCAGGCTAATAGTCTCCTGCTGTCTTTGTCCTTGTAAGGAGACTCCAGGTCATTTCACAGACTCCAGCTAAAGGCAAAACTCATCCAACAGTCCTTTTGGAGCGGGGTTATGGCAGAAGACAGAATACCTCTCCCATGTTGTAGTGTCTGTTATGGTAGAACGTTTATTTGGATGCCTTAGTTTCCACTCAGTACAGATCAAATGACTACTGTGATTCAGAGAATCTTTCCATAACCTGGAAGTGATGGAGCAACTCTGCCACAGGACCATTTCTTCTGTTGCTTGGCAGAGATGGAACGAATCTGAATGGAACACAGATTTATGTTGGATACTCCAGTTTCCCACACAGTGTGAAGGAAATGACATAGTGCCCATCCGGGAAGTGGCACACTACTGTACCTAAATTGTAAGTGACGCAGAGCACATGCAGATGCTGTGACAGACTGTTTTCCTCTGTCTGCCGCGGGAGGATGTGATGCAGTTGTGAACTCCAATGACCTTTGGAGTCCTACCGCGGCAGGCAGGGTGTTTGGACACAGTAAAGTAGCAGTGCCAGCGTTTTAAGAACAACACTTCAATCACAGTGTGAGCTGGAGACCGCCCAGCCAGGGATACTTCTCTCAAGCTAATTAGACCGTGTCGACAACATTCAGTGGCTCCTGAAAAGCAACAAATCTAGGTTTGTTAGATAGAAGTAGGCCTACGCTCTAGTGACATATTTTGTTTATGCTACATTCAATGGTGAATTCGAGAAATTGCTTTTAGAGCAAAAGATGAGATCTGAAAGGTGTCTTCAACTCCGTGGTGGAATGATTGTTACTTGAGTATTTTTGTCTCTGGTCCTGTTGCTATGTTGAGGGCATGGCCCGAAAAAAAATGTGCCAGCATTTCTGTGGTGTTTTGTTCACATCCCCCACCCCCATTGGTTAGATAGCCCATAAAGTGGTTTAGAGTCACATTGGAGTCTCTATTTTCGGCTGCCATTAAGGCAGCACAAGTGTCAAATGCACGTTCATAGGCAATTTCAACCTGTTATGCCCCATTTTAAATCGTGACGTATTTCATTACGCCGGACGTCAACTTCATGCAATCACGTTCCGCTACTGGATGGAGAGCATAGGATAGTTTCACAAGACAAGATGGAGGAGAGCCTAGTGTCTCTCGTCAGAAATCACATTTATTTTGGGAGATTGCAAAATGTGAGCTTTTCATTCAAGACAGGGGAAACATGTTTCAGTTGATAATAAAACATGTTTCATTTAGTTACTTTTTCCTCAACTTGCTTCTATAACTTTCTAGCAAGTCAAGCTATCTGGCAAAATGTGTAGAATTGCAGGAAATTAGCTGTTCAACTGCAACAAAATTTAACTTGGGGGCCCCCAAGAGCCAGCCCTTGTCTTTAACTGCATGTGTGGACCCGCGAGCCACTGCGGCCCCTAGTTCAGATTTGTTGTGGCCCCCACCCCCATCAAAGTGGCCCATCCCTGGTTTATATAAATAATAACTCTGAAGGTTTTCTTGAGTAACAACATTCCTTTTCTGGCTGTTAAATATTTTTAATTACTTATTCCAATGATATTAATCTCTTTAGAGGTCACATACGTTGACATTAATTTCCAGGTTCTTGCCCAAGCTGTAGCATGTGCTTAGTTCTTTCCCTTGTGTGATGTGGATGGAAGGAATGTTTATTCTGTTGATGTTAGCCACTGAATTCCATGTAATGATGAGGCTCTGGTAGATGCCTTTTTAAAGACGTGCCGGGTACTTTGTCGACTAAGAAAGTATTTTTTTAAACCTCCCGCTTTGGGCTGGACGTGTCTATGTGTAGTTAATACAGTGTATTCAGACCCCTTCACTTTCCCCACATTTTGTTACATTACAGCCTTATTTTAAAACGGATTAAATTACTTTTCCATTCATCAATCAATCTATACACAATACCCCATAATGACAAAGCGAAAACAGGTGTTTAGATTTTTTTGCAAATTTAGTAAAAATAAAAAAACATAATACCTTATTTACACAAGTATTCAGACCCTTTGCTATGAGACTGGAAATTGAGCTCCGGTGCATCCCGTTAACATTGATCATCCTTGAGATGTTTCTACAACTTGATTGGAGTCCACCTGTGGTAAATTCAATTGATTGGATATGATTTCCAGAGTGGCGCAGCGGTCTAAGGCATTGCATCTCAGTGCAAGAGGAGTCAGTACAGACCCTGGTTCGATTCCAGGCTGTATCACACCCGGCCTTGATTGGGAGTCCCATAGGGCTGCGCACAATTGGCCCAGCGTCATCCGGGTTTGGGTTTGGCCGGGGTAGGCCGTCATTGTAAATAGGAATTTGTTCTTAACTGACTTGCCTAGTTAAATAAATACATTTGAAAAGTCACACACCTGTCTATATAAGGTCCCATAGTTGACAGTGCATGTCAGAGCAAAAACCAAGCCATGAGGTTGAAGGAATTGTCCGTAGTGCTCCAAGACAGGATTGTGTCGAGGCACAGATCTTGGGAAGGGTAACAAAAAATGTTTGCAGCATTGAAGTTCCCCAAGAACACCAGTGGCCTCCATCATTCTTAAATGGAAGAAGTTTGGAACCACCAAGACTCTTCCTAGAGCTGGCTGCCTGGCCAAACTGAGTAATCGGGGGAGAAGGGCCTTGGTCAGGGAGATGACCAAGAACCCGATGGTCGCTCTTACAGAGCTCCAGAGTTCTTCTGTGGAGATGGGAGAACCTTCCAGAAGGACAACCATCTCTGCAGCACTCCACCAATCAGGCCTTTATGGTAGTGGACAGACAGAAGCTACTCAGTAAAAGGCACATGACACCCCACTTTGAGTTTGCCAGATGGCACCTAAAGGACTCTCAGACCATGAGACATAAGATTCTCTTGGCCTGAATGCCAAGCGTCATGTCTGGAGGGGATGTTTTTCAGTGACAAGGACTGGAAGACTAGTCAGGATCGAGGGAATGATGAACAGAGCAAAGTACAGAGAGATCCTTGATGAAAACCTGCTCCAGAGTGCCCAGGACATCAGACTGGAGGGAGGTTCACCTTCCAACAGGACAATGACCCTAAGCACACAGCTAAGACAACGCAGGAGTGGCTTCGGGACAAGTCTCTGAATATCCTTGAGTGGCCCAGCCAGAGCCCGAACTTGAACCCGATCGAACATCTCTGAAGAGACCTGAAATAGCTGTGCAGCGATGCTCCCCATCCAACCTGACAGAGCTTTAGAGGATCTGCAGAGAAGAATGGAAGAAACTCCCCAAATATAGGTGTGCCAAGCTTGTATAATCATACCCAAGAAGACTTGAGGCTGTAATTGCTGCCAAAGGTGCTTCAACAAAGTACTGAGTAAAGGGTCTGAATACTTATGTAAATGTGATTCTTCAGTTTTATATATTTTTTTATACATTTCCAAAAACATGTTTTTGCTTTGTCATTTTGGGGCATTGTGTGTAGATTGATGAAGGGAAAAAACAACTTTAATCTATTTTACAAAAAGGCTGTAATGTAACAAAATGTGGAAAAAGTCAAGGCGTCTGAATACTTTCCAAATGCATTGCATATGCATAATCTATGGGCAGAATTATTGATTTAACCTCAATTAGCCTCAATCTCTAGTATAAAAAGCGACCATTTTCTTGAAGTTGTGCTGCGCTATTTTCCCTACAGTTCTAGTCAATGAGCTTCAGCCACTCGCATTTGAGTGAGTGAGAGAGACGTGGAACAAATAAACTGCATGACCAAAAGTATGTGGACACCTGCTCATCGAACATTTAATTCTAAAATCATGGGCATTAATATGGAGTTGGTCCCCCCTTTGCTGCTATAACAGCCTCCACACTTCTGGGAAGGTTTTCCACTAGATGTTAGACCATTGCTGCAGGGACTTGCTTCCATTCAGCCATGAGCATTAGTGAGGTCGGGCACTGATGTTCGGCGATTAGGCCTGGCTCGCAGTCAGCGTTCTAATTCATCCCAAAGGTGTTCGGTGGGCTTGAGGTCAGGGCTCTGTGCAGGCCAGTCAAGTTCTTCCACACTGATCTCAACAAACTATTTAATGTCTTGCTGAAACAGGAAAGGACCTTCTACAAAATTGGAAGCACAGAATCGTCAAGAATGTCATTTGATGCTATACCATTAAGATTTCCCTTCACTGGAACTAAGGGGCCTATCCCAAACAATTAAAAACAGCCCCAGACCATTATTCCTCCTCCACCAAACTTTACAGTTGGCACTATGCATTCTGGCAGGTAGCATTCTCCTGGCATCCGCGAAACCCAGATTCATCCACCGGACTTCCAGATGGTGAAGTGTGATTCATCACTGCAGAGAACGTGTTTCCACTCCAGCCATCCCTTGGCATTGCGCATGGTGATCTTAGGCTTGTGTGCGGCAGTTATTGTGCTGATGTTGCTTCCAGAGGCAGTTTGGAACTCGGTAGTGAGTGTTGCAGCCGAGGACAGACTGTCCCGTTCTGTGAGCTTGTGTGGCCTACCACTTTGCGGCTGAGCCGTTGTTGCTCCTAGACGTTTCCACGTACAGTTGACCGGGGCAGGTCTAGCAGGGCAGAAATTTGACAAACTGACTTGTTGGAAAGGTGGTATCCTATGACGGTACCATGTTGAAGGTCACTGAGCTCTACTGCCAATGTTTGTCTATGGAGATTGCATGGCTGTGTGCTGGATTTAATACACCTATCAGCAACGGGTGTGGCGGAAATGGCTGAATCCATTAATTTAAAGGGGTGTCCACATACTTTTGTATATATAGTGTATGTCTTTACTATCTGTGACTCTCTTCACACTAGTATAACTAAAATATACCTCAAAGGTGTATATACACTGCTCAAAACAATAAAGGGAACACTAAAATAACACATCCTAGATCTGAATGAATGACATATTCTTATTAAATACTTTTTTCTTTACATAGTTGAATGTGCTGACAACAAAATCACACAAAAATGATCAATGGAAATCAAATTTATCAACCCATGGAGGTCTGGATTTGGAGTCACACTCAAAATTAAAGTGGAAAACCACACTACAGGCTGATCCAACTTTGATGTAATGTCCTTAACACAAGTCAAAATGAGGCTCAGTAGTGTGTGTGGCCTCCACGTGCCTGTATGACTTCCCTACAACGCCTGGGCATGCTCCTGATGAGGTGGCGGATGGTCTCCTGAGGGATCTCCTCCCAGACCTGGACTAAAGCATCTGCCAACTCCTGGACAGTCTGTGGTGCAACGTGGCATTGGTGGATGGAGCGAGACATGATGTCCCAGATGTGCTCAATTGGATTCAGGTCTGGGGAATGGGCGGGCCAGTCCATAGCATCAATGCCTTCCTCTTGCAGGAACTGCTGACACACTCCAGCCACATGAGGTCTAGCATTGTCTTGCATTAGGAGGAACCCAGGGCCAACCGCACCAGCATATGGTCTCACAAGGGCTCTGAGGATCTCATCTCGGTACCTAATGGCAGTCAGGCTACGTCTGGCGAGCACATGGAGGGCTGTGCGGGCCCAAAGAAATGCCACCCCACACCATGACTGACCCACCGCCAAATCAGTCATGCTGGAGGATGTTGCAGGCAGCAGAACGTTCTCCACGGCATCTCCAGACTCTGTCACGTCTGTCACGTGCTCAGTGTGAACCTGCTTTCATCTGTGAAGAGCACAGGGCGCCAGTGGCGAATTTGCCAATCTTGGTGTTCTCTGGCAAATGCCAAACGTCCTGCACGGTGTTGGGCTGTAAGCACAACCCCCACCTGTGGACGTCGGGCCCTCATACCATTCTCATGGAGTCTGTTTCTGACCGTTTGAGCAGACACATGCACATTTGTGGCCTGCTGGAGGTCATTTTGCAGGGCTCTGGCAGTGCTCCTCCTTGCACAAAGGCGGAGGTAGCGATCCTGCTGCTGGGTTGTTGCCCTCCTACGGCCTCCTCCACGTCTCCTGATGTACTGGCCTGTCTCCTGGTAGCGCCTCCATGCTCTGGACACTACGCTGACAGACACAGCAAACCTTCTTGCCACAGCTCGCATTGATGTGCCATCCTGGATGAGCTGCACTACCTGAGCCACTTGTGTGGGTTGTAGACTCCGTCTCATGCTACCACTAGAGTGAAAGCACCGACAGCATTCAAAAGTAACCAAAACATCAGCCAGGAAGCATAGGAACTGAGAAGTGGTCTGTGGTCACCACCTGTAGAACCACTCCTTTATTGGGGGTGTCTTGCTAATTGCCTATAATTTCCACCTTTTGTCTATTCCATTTGCACAACAGCATGTGAAATTTATTGTCAATCAGTGTTGCTTCCTAAGTGGACAGTTTGATTTCACAGAAGTGTGATTGACTTGGAGTTACATTGTGTTGTTTAAGTGTTCCCTTTATTTTTTTGAGCAGTGTATATTACAATACTCATGTATAAGCATAGCCATGTAAATGCAGGTAACTGACCATCCGTGTGTTCTGTGTTCTAGATGGGAAGAGGAGCTGAACAGACGAGAGCATATGGAGTCCATGGTGGAATCCATGCAGGAGGTTAGTAGACATTAACCATCAATTCACTTTCACCATTACATCAATTTACCATTAGGTCAATTCACCTTCACTATTACATCAATTCACTCTAATCTCAACATCCAATTCTACTTTATTCCTAGCTACAGTATAGTGGCTCTCAAGGGGTCATTGTCATAAAGAAGACATAGAGACAGACATGAAGCCTATAGGTGCTTGAAAATATATATTTCCTGCTGAATTACTTACCTGTCCCGATCCTTTCTTTCTTATGGTCTTTTTACCCATAATGTCCTTGAGCAGGTGTCTGTCAACTGAATTGGGCCAGAGACGGTTAGCTAGCTAGGGAGATGTCAGAAAATAAAACCTACAAACAGCCTAGATGGCTCACATAGCAGACCTGAATGTCAGTGTCTCACCACTATTCCCTGTGTCTCTGTAGATAAAACACATTAGTCCCCATCGTCACATCAGTGGATAACATGGCGCCGGAGAACAAGGCTGACGTTTTACGTATTCCTAACCAATTGTGGGTCTTTTTTGTTTGTAACATTTTTTTACTTGTTTTGTACTTAATGTTGCTGCTACCGTCTCTTATGACCGAAAATGACTTCTGGGCATCAGAATAGCGATTACTCACAACTGCCTGGCAGAATCCTTTTTTTCCCTTTAACGAGTCCGACGAGCCCGACGTGAATGATATACTGCTTTCCCGTGAACAGGCCCAGTTCCCCGTCATTTGCGTGAAGAGAAGTCAGAGAAAAAGGGGCCAGAGGGCGGGCTGCCTTCTGAGAATTCGTAGGCGATCGAATAAACCCCCACTTCCTTCCATTCTGTTAGCAAACGTGCAATCTTTGGAAAATAAAATCAATAACCTACGCGGAAGATTAAACTACCAACGGGACATTCAAAACTGTAATATCTTATGCTTCACAGAGTCGTGGCTGAACAACGACATTATAAATATACAGCTGGCTGGTTATACGCTGTATCGGCAGGACAGAACAACGGCGTCTGGTAAAACAAGGGGCGGCGAATATGTATTTTTGTAATTAACAGCTGGTGCACGATATCTAAGGAAGGCTCAAGGTTTTGCTCACCTGAGGTAGATAATCTCATGACAAGGTCCTAGTAGCCGGGGACTTTAATGCAGTGAAACTTAAATCCGTCTTCCAAATTTCTATCAGCATGTTAAATGTGCAACCAGAGGGGGGAAAAAACTATGGACCACCTATACTCCACAAACAGAGACGCATACAAAGCTCTCCCTCGCCCTCCATTTGGCAAATCTGACCATAATTCTATCCTCCTGATTCCTGCTTACAAGCAAAAATTAAAGCAGGAAGCACCAGTGACTAGATCAATAAAAAAGGGGTCAGATGAAGCAGATGCTAAGCTACAGGACTGTTTTGCTAGCTCAGACTGGAATATGTTCCGGGATTCATCCGATGGCATTGAGGAGTACACCACATCAGTCATTGGCTTCATCAATAAGTGTACCGATGACGTCGTCCTCACAGTGACCATACGTACATACCCCAACCAGAAGCCATGGATTACAGGCAACATCTGCACTGAGCTAAAGGCTAGAACTGCCGCTTTTAAGGAGCGGGACTCTAACCCGGAAGCTTATAAGAAATCCCGCTATGGCCTCCGACGAACCATAAAACAGTAAAGCATTAATACAAGACTAAGATCGAATTGTACTACACTGGCTCTGAAGCTCGTCGGATGTGGCAGGGCTTGCAAACCATTAGACTACAAAGGGAAACACAGCCGAGAGCGGCCCAGTGACACAAGCCTACCAGACGAGCTAAACTACTTCTATGCTCGCTTCGAGGCAAATAACACTGAAACATGCATGAAAGCACCAGCTGTTCCGGAAGACTGTGTGATCACGCTCTCCGCAGCCGATGTGAGTAAGACCTTTAAACAGGTCAACATTCACAAGGCAGCAGGGCCAGACGGATTTCCAAGACGTGTACTGCGAGCATGCGTTAACCAACTGGCAAGTGTCTTCACTGATATTCAACCTCTCCAAGTCCGAGTCTGTAATACCAACATGTTTTAAGCAGACCACCATAGTGCCTGTGCCCAAGAACACTAAGGTAACCTGCCTAAATGACTACCGACCCGTAGCACTCACGTATGTAGCCATGAAGTGCTTTGAAAGGCTGGTCATGGCTCACATCAACACCATTATCCCAGAAACTCTAGACCCACTCCAGTTTGCATACCACTCTAACAGGTCCACAGATGATGCAATCTCTATTGCACTCCACACTGCCCTTTCCCACCTGGACAAAAGGAACACCTATGTGAGAATGTTATTCATTGAGTACAGCTCAGCGTTCCATACCGTAGTGCCCTCAAAGCTCATCAATAAGCTAATGACCCTGGGACTAAACACCTCCCTCTGCAACTGGATCCTGGACTTCCTGACGGGCCGATCCCAGGTGGTAAGGGTAGGTAACAACACATCCGCCACGCTGATCCTCAACACAGGGGCCCCTCAGGGTTGCGTGCTCTGTCCCCTCCTGTACTCCCTGTTCACTCATGACTGCACGGCCAAGCACGACTCCAACACCATCATTAAGTTTGCCGATGATACAACAGTGGTAGGCCTGATCAACGACGAGACAGCCTATACGGAGGAGGTCAGAGACCTGGCCATGGGGTGCCAGGACAACCACCTCTCCCTCAATGTGATCAAGACAAAGGAGATGATTGTGGACTACAGGAAAAAGAGTACCGAGCATGCCCCCATTCTCATCGACAGGGCTGTAGTGGAGCAGGTTGAGAGCTTAAAGTTTCTTGGTGTCCACATTACCAACAAACTAACATAGTCCAAGCACACCAAGAATGTCATGAAGAGGGTACGACAAAAAACCTATTCCCCCTCAGGAGACTGTAAAGATGTGGCATGGGTCCTCAGATCCTCAAAAGGTTTTACAGCTGCACAATCGAGAGCATCATGACTGGTTGCATCACTGCCTGGTATGGCAACTCCTCGGCCTCCAACTGCAAGACACTACAGAGGGTAGTGCGAATGGCCCAGTACATCACTGGGGCCAAGCTTCCTGCCATCCAGGACCTCTGCACCAGGTGGTGTCAAAGGAAGGCCCTAAGAATTGTCAAAGATTCCAGCCACCCTAGTCATAGACTGTTCCCTCTGCTACCCCCCTTTTACACCGCTGCTACTCTGTTATCATCTATGCATAGGCACTTTAATAACTCTACCTACATGTATATATTACCTCAACTAACCGGTGCCCCCTCACATTGACTCTGTACCGGTACCCCCCTGTGTATAGTCTCACTATTGTTATTTTACTGCTGCTCTTTATTTACTTGTTACTTTTATTTCTTATTCTTACTCATATATTTTTTTCAACTGCATTGTTGGTTCGGGGCTCGTAAGTATGCATTTCACTGTAAGGTGTTGTATTCGGTGCATGTGACTAATACAATTTGATTTGAGTTTATAGTATCATGGCCCAAGGCAAGGCACTATGCTCCCTATGCCACATCAAACACCTCTGCAGGTGCTAGTATAGTAGCAACCCCATCTTTCTGCACAACCATTGAGGACACATCGATCAACGGCAGCATCTGTGTTTGTGTTGGATTATGGCTCAGCAGAATGCTGGAAGTGAAAATAATTCCCTGGGGGGCTCTTACCTCTCTGAGCTCACACAGGCAGATGTTGTTTAGCATGGAAGTGAAACAGGAAATCTGCTCTCTGATAGTCATTTGATAAAGGATATCAGTTGATTATGTAGTGTGATTAACTCTGTATGTAGTCCCCCTCGGCATCTACTGTAATGTCCTTAATCCATCTTTATCACTTACAGTTATTCCACTGAATAATGTAAAAATATAGATTGGGGCCATATTCAATATCATGCTGTCTCGAATATGGTAAATAAGAATGTGTGTTAGTTTTTGCTGGATGTGTTTGATTGTATGTGCTTGGGGCATGTTTGAATTGTGTAAATACAGTTGAAGTCGGAAGTTTACATACAGTTAGGTTGGAGTCATTAACTTGTTTTTCAACCACTCCATACATTTCTTGTAAACAAACTATAGTTTTGGAAAGTCGGTTAGGACATCTACGTTGTGCATGACACAAGTAATTTTTCCAACAATTGTTTACAGACAGATTATTTCACTGATAATTCACTGTATCACAATTCCAGTGGGTCAGAAGTTTACATACACTAAGTTGACTGTGCCTTTTAAACAGCTTGGAATATTCCAGAAAATGTCATAGCTTTAGAAGCTTCTGATACGCTAATTTACATCATTTGAGTCAATTGGAGGTGTACCTGTGGATGTATTTCAAGGCCTACCTTCAAACTCAGTGCCTCTTTGCTTGACATCATGGGGAAATCAAAAGAAATCAGCCAAGACCTCAGGAAAAAAAATTGTAGACCACAAGTCTGGTTCATCCTTGGGAGCAATTTCCAAACGCCTGAAGGTACCACGTTCATCTGTACAAACAATAGTATGCACGTATGAACACCATGGGACCACGCAGCCGGCATACCGCTCAGGAAGGAGACACGTTCTGTCTCCTAGAGATGAACGTACTTTGGTGTGAAAAGTGCAGATCAATCCCAGAACAACAGCAAAGGAGCTTGTGAAGATGCTGGAGGAAACAGGTACGAGTCCTATATCAACATAAGCTTAAAGGCCGCTCAGCAAGGAAGAGGCCACTGCTCCAAAACTGCCATATAAAAGTCAGACTACGGTTTGCAACTGCACATGGGGACAAAGATTGTACTTTTTGGTGAAGTGTCCTCTGGTCTGATGAAACAAAAATGGAACTGTTTGGCCATAATGACCATCGTTATGTTTGGAGGAAAAAGGGGGAGGCTTGCAAGCAGAAGAACACGATCCCAATCGTGAAGCATGGGGGTGGCACCATCATGTTGTGGGGGTGCTTTGCTGCAAGAGGGACTGGTGCACTTCACAAAATAGATGGCGTCATGAGGAATGAAAATTGTGGATATATTGAAGCAACATCTCAAGACATCAGTCAGGAAGTTAAAGCTTGGTCGCAAATGGGTCTTCCAAATGGACAATGACCCCAAGCATACTTCCAAAGTTGTGGCAAAATGGCTTAAGGACAACAAAGTCAAGGTATTGGAGTGGCCATCACAAAGCCCTGACCTCAATCCTATAGAAAATTTGTGGGCAGAACTGAAAAAGTGTGTGCGAGCAAGGAGGCGTACAAACCTGACTCAGTTACACCAGCTTTGTTAGGAGGAATGGGCCAAAATTCACCCAACTTATTGTGAGAAGCTTGTGGAAAGCTACTCGAAACATTTTACCCAAGTTAAACAATTTAAAGGCAATGTTACCAAATAATAATTGACTGTATGTAAACTTCTGACCCACTGGGAATGTGATGATAGAAATAAAAGCTGAAATAAATCATTCTCTCTACTATTATTCTGACATTTCACATTCTTAAAATAAAGTGGTGATCCTAACTGACCTAAGACAGGGAATTTTTACTTGGATTAAATGTCAGTAATTGTGAAACTGAGTTTAAATGTATTTGGCTAAGGTGTATGTAAACTTTTGACTTCAACTGTATGTGTGTGTGTGGTGTGTTCAGAGTGCTCAGGAGGCAGAGGAGATCCAGGATGAACTGAATGAGAAGGTGGACAGGCTGAAGGCTGAGCTGGTGGTCTTTAAGAGTCTCATGAGCGATGTAAGTATAACATACACACCTTCCCTTCACACTCCACTGCAGCACTGTCACAGACTGACAGATACCCCAGTCATATTCCTGTTCAAATGATGCCAATTATATTCTCAACAATACAACAGCATTGGTTGTATTGACAGTAGTATTGTTCTTTATAGGTGATGATAGATGTTGTCAGTCATACTGTAGAGGTCTTTAGGACTTCTTTCATCACACTGAACACTCTGAGACTGGGCTCCAGGACAGGCTAGCAGATTCACACCCCCCTCCTTTTTTGTATTTTTACCCAGCAGTGGAAACATATTCTGCTGCAATTGCAAGAGGGCCTTTCAGACAGGTATTCATTGAATGCTCCGATAACAAGTGTTCATAAACACACAGTAGATCAGCAGGACCTTACACTATATCTGCGCAGCACCTTATTTTTCCCATGGAGCTTGCCTCTAGTGTAACGGCTGTAATATATTGCAGCTGGCCAAGCCTTAGCTTTTGTTTGGTCAGGAATGAATAAACAAAATTAGCAAGGAGTCGTTTGGATTTCCATTGAAACCATTTTAGCTTGGCTCCCTCTCTTATTTACTTCTGTGTTTAACTGGCCATGTCAGTTAGTGGCATTATGGGTAATAGCAGCTGCCTCCTCATGACACATATCTGTAGTCAGAGAAGGATATATGCAGTACATATGAGGCAACACACAGTGTGACCTGATAGACCTCCAGGGTAGTGAATAAACACTGTGATTTGGGACGTGTCCTTTGAATAGGTGTACTTTGTCATTGCTCACTATTAAGGGCGGTCGACGTCTGAGTTCCCAATATGTCAGGAGGGATCTGGATATGAAAGTAAGAGATTCCTCTATTCCTGCCTTCCCACTTCCCTTCACCCTAGAATCAAAATACTAGCTTTTCCCTTACTACACTACTGTGAGTGTTGTAGACGGTGAAGTATAGAATTGTTTGGTCATAACTAGCATATTAGAGTAATTGCAAGTTATTGAGTGACAAAAAGAAGCATGAGATGTAGCAGTGATCAAATTCACCTTGGAGTGTAGGATGTTTCCTTTGGACCTTCACAGAGATGTTGCATGATGTGTTATTGACCCAGACTGACTGGATGTGGGTTTCTGCTGGGTCTGCAATCTAACCACAGTGTATTCAATTGACTTTAATACTGCTGCAAATGGTCAGTCACAGATATGAACTCAGCATGTGACTTATGTTATTCATATCAGTCTCATGGCTTTGAAATGCCTTTAGACATTTGTTGAGTACAGTAAGTGGAGGTTTTGAGTGGATGATTCAATGCTTCACAGCCAACAACAGACATCTCCTTCCTCTCCAGCAAATGTCTGACCTGGACTCTAAGATCCAAGAGAAAGCCATGCGAGTGGACATGGACATCTGCCGGCGCATCGACATCACCGCCAAACTGTGTGACGTGGCTCAGCAGCGCAACTCAGAGGACATGTCCAAGATGTTCAATGTCAGCCCAGCCAAGTCGCTCCCAGAGAGGGTGTGTATCTATCTGTATGTTAGGCCTCAGTCTGCAACAGCTAACAGTGTACTGCTGCTACACTCTCTTCTACATAGGCAGACACACACAGCCACAAACACAATGCTCATTGATCCTTCCACCATGCCCATACACAAACAGTCGCTGCTCAGTGGTGAACTGAAGCTTTGACATTCCATTGCGCCGACATTGCTGGCCAAAGCTAAAATATGACCAGAGGCTTTTTAGGTGGTGCATGGTACTGCCTAAATTATTAATATCAGAATAGACATATTGCCCAAAATTCTGTCCTGCATTGATGCACTGAGTGAGTAACCTGGTTGGGGGTGTGTGTGTTCCAGGGTGCCATGGCGTGCTGCAGGAAGAAGGAGTGCAGGCCTGTGTCTGATGAGGACAGCTCTGAGATGGATGCAGACCCCAGCACCAGTACCTCAGAGGAGGAGGAGGTCCCTCTTAACATCACTGATGAAATGAAACGAATGCTCAACCAACTGTGAGTCAGCCTTCACATGCACACTCATTACAGCTATCCAGAAAGACGAGCTGGCTTCATTATGACCCCCTCCACACGTGCGCACACACATCACAGGAGGCTGCTGAGGGGAGAACGGCTCATAGTAATGGCCGGAACGGAGCATATGGAATGGCATCAAACACCTGGAGGCCATGTGTTTGACGTATATGATACCATTCGACTGATTCTGCTCCAGTCATTACCATGAGCCCTTTCTCCCCAATTAAGGTGCCACCAACCTCCTGTGACAAACACACCCCAGTGGTGCATTGTATTTATATAATGTTGTCCTTTACTCCCATCTAGTGTTAATGCAGAGTGTGGCATTCATTGTTTTCAGTAGGGCCACCAAAAGCTAGATGAGAACATTACATTACAGAATGTCTTCATTGTGTAAATGTTTGCCTAAAATGTAGTTTTGAGTATCAGTGTGAATAATAAAAGTATAATTTGTGTTCCACTAAAACATCTGTCACTGTCTCAAGTCTTTCTCAAACACTGTATGTAGTCTGTTTTCCTGCATGTCTTCTCTATGGATCTTTCTTTCTCCTCTGTGTTTGGACCTCTTGTAAATGTGTTGCCTGTTGTTTCTCCTCCTTTCTTCCCTTTCTTTTCCTTCCTGTCTCTGTGCCACACAGACATAGTTCAGATGATAATTGTGTTGCCAGGAGGGAGACGTTTGACATTGATGACGACTGTGACAGCCTGACGTGGGAAGAGAATGACGAGACCCTGTTGCTATGGGAGGACTTCACCAACTATAACATACAACCCAGTGCCATCACCGCATCAAACTGCACAGCCACCAGCGCAGCCAACAGCAACACAGAGGAGCCTGTGAGTCAGATTAGATACCACACAGCAAATGTCAAGGATACTTATGTACAGGAAAAATCTAAAACAGTTAAATTACCACTACCTACTGATATACTAATGGTCAAGGGTACAGGAGGGCATTGAGTCGTCGGTTACCTCCCATACTTCCCATCCATTCATATTCGGCAAACACAAATGTTTGCAGTAAAATAAAGTTTTTTCATTTTGACTTGGAGGTCAAATTCTGCCCATTGTTATGCTCCAGTTGAGAAATGAAATGCAATATCCAAACAGTGAATGAGAGTGTTTTAGCTAATCCTCTTTGCTTCCTCCCAGGTCTCTCAGGATGGAAGCCTGGGCAGCCTCATAGATGAGACAGAATCACTATTCAAGACCAGAGAGCAGGAGTACCAGGAGACCATTGGCGCGATTGAGGTGAACAGGCTGTGTGTATGAGAGCGAGAATGTGACAGAAACAGAGGTACAGTAACAAAAATAGAGGAGAATGAAATCCCCTGAGATGTATCTGCCTGTTAGAGATCTATTGCATCTAACAGGAACACCTGTCAAGTAACAGGACAACGACTGCGTTTTGATTTGTTGGTTGTTTTGTCCCTCTTCCTGTTTGGTTTTGATTTGTTGGTTGTTTTGTCCCTCTTCCTGTTTGGTTTTGATTTGTTGGTTGTTTTGTCCCTCTTCCTGTTTGGTTTTGATTTGTTGGTTGTTTTGTCCCTCTTCCTGTTTGGTTTTGATTTGTTGGTTGTTTTGTCCCTCTTCCTGTTTGGTTTTGATTTGTTGGTTGTTTTGTCCTTCTTCCTGTTTGGTTTTGATTTGTTGGTTGTTTTGTCCCTCTTCCCGTTTGGTTTTGATTTGTTGGTTGTTTTGTCCCTCTTCCTGTTTGGTTTTGAGTTGTGACTCCGGTGACCATTCATCTGGCCAGAGTGACTCAGTCCCTGACAGGGCTGGCACCTGTCCCAGCTCAATGTCACTGATGTCTCTCTCTCTCTCCTCCCTACCCTCTCTCTTCTGTCCTCCTTACTCTTTCCCCTTCTCTCTATTTCTCTGGCTTCCTTTCTCCTCATCTCCTCTCTCTATCATCTCTCTCTCCCTCACTCAGATGGAGCTAGCCACAGCGAAGAATGACATGAACAGACACCTGCATGAGTACATGGAGATGTGTAGCATGAAGCGTGGTCTGGACGTGCAGATGGAGACGTGCAGGAGGATGATCAAAGGGGGCAGGAACTCTCCCTCTGTCAGCTCGGTGGCCAGCAGCGACTCAGGGAATACTGACGAGATCCAGGACGAACTATTGGACAAGGACGGAGAGGCTGAGGTGCCAATCAGCTGATGGCTGTCCTGCCTGGCACCGCCCCTCACTCCTCCATTCACTGACGTATAGCTGCTCACAGAGCTCCACCCTGCTTGGGGGTTGGCCCGTTTGGCACTTTTGGCTGGGGGTCCTGATGGTCCTAAGGGTCTGTCCCACTCTCCCAGGCCTAGAACTGGTGCTTATTGTCTCTGTTCTCATAGGGATGGAGGGGGACGGTGTTCCTTTGCTTCACAAATATTATTAGGCAGAGGTGGCACATACAATATAGTGTCAGCTGTGCTCTCTTCCTCAGTGCTGCCTTGCTGGTTTCTTCAACCTAATCAGAGCTCCACAAGAACATCCAGCAAAACAGTCAACCTTATCAAACCAGTCGTACTGGCTCACTATTAGCATATTCGAAACAGTTGCACTGTCACCATCGTCAATCTGTTGGCCTGAGGTGGACAGTCCATTTGGTCAACAGGGAACAACATACACAACAGTATTCACCAGTGAGAATATATGCCTGAGTTATTTTAATAACCACAAATCAAGAGTAATCACACAATTTTTTACTTGCATGTGCCCCATGGATGTAGATGGATCATTCACATACAGTACACTGTACATGCACATGTACAATTGGGTATTGAAATGTTCTCACCAGAGTCAATACAAACAAAACAGCCTGACTGGACTCTCCACGGTTACCAGTGTTTACTGGGGAACGGAGCACAGCCCTTTGCTGCATAATGCGTTGTTCAAGCTCTATGCAATTTAGCTAGCCTTATTTCAGGATGACATTCCCTACCCTTCTTTTCCCTTATGATTAGCCTTTTTAAGCTGGGAAGGTGTTTTCTAGTTGTCATTCAGAGTGCTCATGTGTGTTCTTCGAAGTGGAAGGCGCAGAATTGTCTCAAAAAAGGGAAATGTTGGAACAGTGACCCCTAGTTGTCTTTGTCAAAGTCATACCCCTTCCCTCCCTACCCATGTTAATTTAATGTCTACACAAGATTATCAAAAATAATATGGAACAAGGCACCAGCAAATATGCTGTTTGATTTGTATTGCCTTTTTCTGATCACTATCATACTAAGCTTCAGCTCAATTTTGTAATTTCCCCTAAAATGTATATGTTATGATTGGTAGAACTAAGTTCTTGATTGTCCCTTGGGCTACTCTTTGGTAAGTCCAAAGGGCTGTTGAGAGTTATTGGTCATCTGTTTGTCCTCTCAGAGAGAGGGTATGGAAGTTATATTACACAAAACAATCACGGAAACTGGCAACACCATGTACATTGGTTGCTAATACAATTCCTAACTTATACACTGTACAATGCCATATTTAGGTTATATTTTTGCCAATCTGGGCGGCTAACCTCAGATGGCGTCTCACAAAAACTCCCCTCCCTTCTGTCCAGCCTATCATATTCCGTTGTCCCATTGTCATGTGCCCTGGATTGGGCTTAGAATTCTTTGTACATACATAAGAGACACAGGAGGTTGGTGGCACCTTATTTGGGGAGAACGGGCTCATTCTAATGACTGGAGCGGAATAGGTGGAGTGGTAAAATTCATCAAACACATGATTTCCAGGTGTTTGATGCCATTCCATGAGCCGTTCTCCCCTCAGCAGCCTCCTGTGATAAGAGGGCTGTTGGCATGTGATCGTATACCCTAGATGCCTTTCTGTTCATAATGCGCTATACATAATTCATTTTGTTGTATTACATTCAGTCTAATGATTTTCATTGAATTAATCAATTAACAAAATTGATGAACGCACAAGGATTGGGAGAGGTTTTCTGCAAGTTATTTTTCAATTGGTTTATGAAATGTTGTTAGTTTGCAGAATCAAGAACAAAAGTGCTATTTGTATGAAGGTTTTAATAATTACATTTGTCATTGCATTGTCTCTATGGGCTATTGCATTTGGTTGTTTCTCTGAGTTGTTTTACATTTGAACTAGAGGCACATCATAGTTGCAGTACAATAGTGTTGCAATTCTCGATTTCTTAAATCAAGAGACATTTTGAGATCGGAATCAATTCCTGTAGCTTCAAATGGGCCTATAGTTCATGAAATTGCATTATACAGATTGAATTGTGAGTGTTGAGGCAGAAATGAAATATTCTCTGTTGTTGTATTAACGATCATGGATGGTCAAAATGGTCAGGACACTTAACTATTTCATCTGACACAAAAAGGCTGGCCCAACCATAGTAAAATATCCAGACACATACACATAACAGATAACATTTAGGGAGAGGCCTTATTCCCAGCTAACCATCAAAATACATTGTATAAGATTTAAAACCAGCATGACGTAAGCCATGTTTTTGTTCGTCCTTTGCTGCACCATACAGTGTAACTGGTAACCATTAGGCCTATGCCCTTATTTCTCATGATGTCTCACGATGTCATTTCTACAAAGAGAACAAATCAAATAACATACGCTACATACACAAAAGTATGTGGACACCCCTTCCAATTAGTGGATTCGGCTATTTCATGCACACCTGTTGCTGACAGGTGTATAAAATCGAGCACACAGCCATGCAATCTCCATAGACAAACATTGGCAGTAGAATGGCCTTACTGAAGAGCTCAGTGAATTTCAACATGGCACCGTCATAGGGTGGCACCTTTCCAACAAGTCAGTTCCTCAAATGTCTGCCCTGCTAGAGCTGCACCGGTCAACTTTAAGTGCTGTTATTGTGAAGTGGAAATGTCTAGGAGCAACAACAGCTCAGCCGTGAAGTGGTAGGCCACATGAGCTCACAGATCGGGACTGTGTGTAAAAATTGTCCGTCCTTGGTTGCAACACTCACCACAGAGTTCCAAACTGCCTCTGGAAGCAATGTCAGCACGACTGTTTTGTCGGGAGCTTCATGAAATGGGTTTCCATAGACGAGCAGCCGCACGGAAGCCTAAGATCACCATGCGCAATGCCAAGCGTCGGCTAGAGTGGTTTAAAGCTTTCGCCATTGGACTCTGGAGCAGTGGAAACGTGTTCTCTGGAGTGATGAATCACGCTTCACTGTCTGGCAGTCCGACCAACAAATCTGAGTTTTGCGGATGCCAGGAGAATGCTACCTACCCCAATGCATAGTGCCAACTGTAAAGTTTGGTGGAGGAGGAATAATGGTCTGGGGTTGTTTTTAATGGTTCAGGATAGGCCCCTTAGTTCCAGTGAAGAGAAATCTTGACACTATAGCATACAGTGACATTCTAGACGATTCTGTGCTTACAACTTTGTGGCAACAATTTGGGGAAGGCCCTTTCCTGTTTCAGCATGACAATGCCCCCGTGCACAAAGCGAGGACCTTACAGAAATGGTTTGTCGAGATTGGTGTGGAAGAACTTGACCGGCTTGCACAGAGCCCTGACCTCAATCCCATCGAACAACTTTGGGATGCACTGGACCGCCGACTACGAGCCAGGCCTAATTGCCCAACGTCAGTGTCCGGCCACACTAATGCCCTTGTGGCTGAATGGAAGCAAGTCCCCGCAACAATGTTCCAACATCTAGTGGAAAGCTTCCCCAGAAGAGTGGAGGCTGTTATAGCAGCAAAGGGGGGACCAACTCCATATTAATGCCCATGATTTTGGAATGAGATGTTTGACGAGCAGGTGTCCACATACTTTTAGTCATGTAGGGTATTTCCCATTGAACAGATTGTAAACATGTCGATTATGGCAGCCCCCCGCACCTCTCTGATTCAGAGGGGTTGGGTTAAATGCGGAAGACAGATTTCAGTTGTACAACTGACTAGGTATCCCCCTTTCCCTTTCTTTGCTAAATGTATGGTCAATATTCAGGGGCAGTCTTCTGAGTACAGTCCAACCTAACTATCAGAACTGGTGCAAAAAACAATCTCTCGCCGTGAGTTAGAACACATCTGATGTGTACCTGACACATTGTTCTTTGTCCAGCAAGCAAACACAAATGGTAAATATTTAATTGAACTAGTGTGTAGCCTACCCTTACAGGACTATGATCATCTAGAAAGTCTGGCTCATTGAGCCTATATGGGACCCTGCAGTGGTTGGGTTTAAATGTTTCATGGGTGTTTCATATGAGTGGGTTTTATTAATGTAGTGCAAGGGTCTAAAGTGTTACATTAGCCATTGCTGATATGTATTTTATATTGCTTTGTCACCATAACATACAGAGCTTGCCTATAGAGTATTGTAGAGATAGCAGTAGGTCAGAATCCCCAGTCAAAGTAGCCATTGAGGAAAGTACTGTCTTTACTATGACCATTGATGTCAGTGTATTTTTA
This sequence comes from Salvelinus namaycush, assembly GCF_016432855.1. Classification (NCBI taxonomy): domain Eukaryota; kingdom Metazoa; phylum Chordata; class Actinopteri; order Salmoniformes; family Salmonidae; genus Salvelinus; species Salvelinus namaycush. Next base: position 15,555,496 of record NC_052308.1, read on the forward strand.
GACACATCACATTATGATGATGCTATTTCAAGCCTGCTGTTTCTAACTCACATTTCTGTCCCTGCATCTTTTTATTTCAATGCATACCTCTGTGCATTGTAAAGTACATGTTCTTTTTATGTCAACTATCAGTAAAACTTTGCATTCATGGGGATTTAGGATATACTGTTAAAAAACAAAATGTACACTTGTTATTGGTGTTGGGGGGAAATGAAATAAAATTGTAGATTGCCTTTAACTTGAGTCTTTGTTCTCCTTTGGAGATGTAGGCTATCATGTTTAATTATACATATTATAATGTTTGATCTGCATGTAATTGCACCCACATCCTGCACCCATGCTGGCATGCATTTTTTAGATGCATGCCAGCAAAGCCCCTACACAACACTAAACAATACATTAATTGCACTATAATGGTGACAAATGGTGCCCACAAACTGTTAGGGCCTACATAAAGCTGTCCCAACAGGAGTGCTTTCTTTTCAGCACCATGGAGTGAATCCTTCAAACTGCTACATCTGGATAATCAGCGGAGCCTTGTCTGGCAGCAAAACAGTTCATTCAGCCTCATTTACTTTTTAAAAAACATAGCTGATATAGCTGACCTGCTTATTAAACAAATGTGGTTTCTACTGACAATTGAGATTCACAAACTATGGCATAAGGGAATGAGTGGATAAAAGGCAATCCGTCATTTTGATTAAGACATTAATGAGAGAGCTAAAACTAAAACGTTTGTTCAGCACTTTTGAAATGTAAAGCGACAGAATTCTGAACAGGCTGTTTTTACAGTATTTTCCCTGTATACCAAGTCAGAACTGTAGGAAAAATAAAGGGGGCATATAAGCAGAAAATGAAATCTCGTACAATATTCAATGATGATTTCTCTAAAACAGGCTAGTATAGGCTACATGTGCACCACCAAGTCAGAACAGTAGTCTAAGTTATGAGGGGGAAAGGGACCAAATTATTAGGGTGAAGCACATGGGCTACTAACACCTTACTACACAACATACACTTAGTATTGCTTTCTTAGCTACATTATACAGTTGAAGTTTACATACACTTAGGTTGGAGTCATTAACACTCGTTTCTCAACCACTCCATACATTTCTTGTTAACAAACTATAGTTTTGGCAAGTTGGTTAGGACATCTACTTTGTGCATGACACAAGTATTTTTCCAACAATTGTTTATACAGACAGATTATTTCACTTTATTAACTGTATCACAATTCCAGTGGGTCAGAAGTTTACATACACTAAGTTGACTGTGCCTTTAAACAGCTTGTAAAATTCCAGAAAATGATGTCATGGATTTAGAAGATTCTGATAAGCTAATTGACATCATTTGAGTCAATTGGAGGTGTACCTGTGGATGTATTTCAAGGCCTACCTTCAAACTCAGTGCCCCTTTGCTTGACATCATGGGAAAATCAAAAGAAATCAGCCAAGACCTCAGATTTTTTTTTTGTAGACCTCCACATGTCTGGTTCATCCTTGGGAGCAATTTCCAAACGCCTGAAGGTACCACTTTCATCTGTACAAACAATAGTACGCAACTATAAACACCATGGGACCACGCAGCCATCATACCGCTCAGGAAGGAGACGCGTTCTGTCTCCTAGAGATGAACGTACTTGTGCGAAAAGTGCAAATCAATCCCAGAACAACATCAAAGGACCTTGTGAAGATGCTGGAGGAAACAGGTACAAAAGTATCTATTTCCACTGTAAAACGAGTCCTATATCGACATAAGCTGAAAGGCCGCTCAGCAAGGAAGAAGCCACTGCTCCAAAACAGCCATATAAAAGCCAGACTACGGTTTGCAACTGCACATGGGGACAAAGATTGTACTTTTTGGAGAAATGTCCTCTGGTCTGATGAAACAAAAACAGAACTATTTGGCCATAATGACCGTCGTTATGTTTGGAAGAAAAAGGGGGATGCTTGCAAGATGAAGAACACCATCCCAACCGTGAAGCACGGGGGTGGCAGCATCATGTTGTGGGGGTGCTTTGCTGCAAGAGGGACTGGTGAACTTCACAAAACAGATGGCATCATGAGGAAAGAAAATTATGTGGATATATTGAAGCAACACCTCAAGACATCAGTCAGGAAAATAAAGCTTTGTCGCAAATGGGTCTTCCAAATGGACAATGACCCCAAGCATACTTCCGAAGTTGTGGCAAAATGGATTAAATAAAACAGTCAAGGTATTGGAGTGGCCATTACAAAGCCCTGACCTCAATCCCATAGAAAACTTGTGGGCAGAACTGAAAAAGCGTGTGTGAGCAAGGAGGCCTACAAACCTGACTCCGTTACACCAGCTCTGTCAGGAGGAATGGGCCGAATATTCACCCAACTTATTGTGGGAAGCTTGTGGAAGGCTACCCGAGACGTTTGACCCAAGTTAAGCAATGCTATCAAATACATTTTGAGTGTATGTCAAATTCTGCTATAATAAATCATTCTCTATTCTGACATTTCACATTCTTAAAATAAAGTGGTGGCCCTAACTGACCTAAAACAGGGAATTTTAACTAGGATTAAATGTCAATAATTGTGAAACTGAGTTTTTAAATGTATTTGGCTAAAGTGTATGTATACGTCTGAATTAAACTGTATTATGTGACTAGTTAAGCACATTTTTACTCCTGAACATATTTAGGTATGCCATAACAGAGGTTGAATAATTATTGACTCAAGATTTTTTTTTTTTATGTATTTGGCTAAGATGTATAAACTTCCGACTTCAACTGTACATACCTCCCTGGCATATTACATAATTAATGCAGCAGCATATAACACATTTTTGGACTCGTGCTGTGCTCACTTGAACAGGAAGGTGGCACAGCGGTCCTTCTTGTGGGCACATTTTGTCATGAACCTTTTCATCAGTCTGGCATTCTCTGGATTTATGGTGCTTTCAAAACAACAGGGAACCCGGAAAAAACAAGATTGAAACATGTCAGTGATCTTCAAGTCGGAGCTCTAGAAAGAGGCCCGAGTTCCCGAGTTGGATGACTGTTCAAAACGTATTTTCCCAGTCCGAGTTCCCACTTGTCTTTAACTCACTGAAGTTTGAGATTTCCCAGTTGTTTTGAACACAGCAGAAGTTATGCTGGATTGATAGCATGGCGAATGTATTCAACCTTTTCTGGCCCATGGTGTTGCCTGTGAATGTTTATCCATTTAAACTAGGAAAAGAGACCCTTATACCGTGACTTGAAGCACACACCCTCTCCACCGAATAGCAGGGGAAACAAAATAGTGATTGCTTTGCAACGCTTGCAGTTAGCCACTGATTCCTTCCAAACCACCCATTGTTGAAATTTCCAAATTGTTGTGTAATGTTTATGTCCAAGTTTTATCTATAATTTCTCTTCATATGACAAGGACTGAAAAGGATTTGCCAGTAGATTGTCAAAGTGATTCATGATGATGTCTAGCTTGCTAGCTAAGATTTTGAAAGTTAGACGTTAACATGATCAGTCCAATTAAAGTTATGGTAGATATCACGTGATGTAATTTTATCTTCTTTTTTTTTTGCTAAACAGGTGGGGGAACAGTAGACTACATATCCTCTGACAGTTCCTACATTTTGCCACAATTAGGTTAGGTGGGAAAATCCGTAATTGTGCAAAAGATGAAGGACATAAACTTCCAAGAGAAACACTACACATTTGATCAGTCAGAAATATAATTTCTCGATTCAGACATAACAGCGCTACTCTGATTGGCTAGGGATTTCTTCTCCTTAGCGCTAAATGGCTATTCACAGACTCGCCCCTCCTTGCCTCCAGTAAGTTCCATTATGGAAATTAAAGGTGTGTTTACAATACTTCTTTCTTTGAAATATGAACAAGTAGGATTTTAAAACAGCTTCACAGTCTAAATCTTAAGAGTAAATTATGTAATTTATTCTTCTGATGCAACACTATCACATACTATGACAATTTAGACGCAATGATGGTATTAACGATGGTGGGCTCCCTATTGGATATTGGTACGGCCTGAATCCTCTGAACTCGCGATACATGTAACCAGTAGGCTACATTCTCAAGATATCAGACAGTTTACATGTGTCTTAATAGTTCTTGATACATTGTGTCGCTGGCAGTAGTGGGTTTTTATTAGATTGTCCTTTTTCTCTACATATTTTCCATTGAAACATGCTGCGTGTGAGATCGGCATTGTGCCATTCTTGGAGGGGGTACGTAATTTCACATGAACATACACGATACAAACTCACCTTAGCTTTGACTTTTCGTAACCTAATGTAATTTGCAATATTTCGGTAGTTGACAGTCGATTTCTGACTTATGATTGTTGCTTAACCAGAACGTTTTTTGCCACACTGTACAATTGGCCAATTAGGACAATTACAAATAAACTGCCAATTAAAGGCAATAATGCTAAATGTGTTATGTAATGATTTAAGAAATGTTTTCCTTGTCAACCACCAGACCCTTTCAACGCGAGCTAAATGAGTTTAAATAAGTTCTTCATGATTTTGTTTCTTCCGGTTAACATTCCAAGGCGCGTGCGTGAAGGTAACACCAGATCACCCATTGACAGAGAAGCATCTGTGTAAATATGGGAAGGCAGTAGGCTAATAATTTCATTGAGTTCATATGTGTGCGTCTGTGTGTCAGGGCAGAGGGATTTAAGTTTTAATTTTAAATATTTGAATACCAGCCCCTGTCTCCCCAGTTTGAAACACTGACCTTCACTGACTGTTTAGTTTGGCGGTGTTGTAACTTTTCCACAAATAACTTTTAAATAGACACTTCACCCTGACTCACAGATAGGAGTATAATAAGAAAAAAAGCCTTATTGCAATTGTTTGCTTGATGCTATAGGGAGTCTCGGCCAGAATAACTGATGTGAAATTACCTCTAGTAAATTACTTATTCCAGCTGACACAAGACAGCAGCTTGCCAACATGTAGCAGTGAAGAGGCAGGACAGAATCAGCATGGAGACCACCTGTATACTCATTAGACTGAGTTCAACATTGTACCACAACCACAATCTACATGGCCAGTAAAGCCTTATTCAGGTCAAAAGCATTGTGCCTGGTTTATACAATGTGAGGATTTGGATTTGCCTCAAAATGAACCTGAATGGCATTCATTCCTATCCATCAACATATTAAAACAAAGCTGTATAAAGGGTGAAGTGAATGAATGGCCAGTAGGCTACCTCAGGTATAGGGCTGTAACACATTGATGAACACATTTTTCAGGATGAGACACATTCCATCCAAAAATCTGATACTGTGTGGAAATATCTTCTGGCCGAGACTCCCTATAAAATGTAAATGTAAATATCTACTGCATGCATATCTGTCTGTCTTCACTTGGTGTGCATTGCTCCTAGCATGTGTGTCTGCCTGTGTGCAGTTTCAGGACATTCCCCTGTGCAGCTGTTGAGGTGAAGAATGAGCCCATCCTGGGATTCAACGAGGGCAGTCCAGAGAGGGCCAAGCTGCAGAAGGTACACACCATGCACACAATCATACATGCACACACTCTCAAGCAAACATAACCTCCACCTGCACCATTCAGTATATGCCCTTCATGACCTACAACAAGGTCATCTATCTAAAAGGTGAGACACAATAATTGTGTGTGTGTGATAGGCCCTGGATGACCTGAAGGGGAAGACAGAGGAGATTCCCTGTGTGGTTGGAGATGAACATGTGTGGACCAAAGACATCAGATACCAGCTATCAGTGAGTAGAGTCAACAGCATGTCCCTAATCTGAGCAAACTATTGCTCCATGCTGCCTGCAAATATGGGAGCCTGGAGACTGAAGCTCTCTTTTCAGTCACACTGCTGCTCAGATACACAGCATACTGTCTAAGCCAAATCGAAGCATTCAAGGCCTGTCAAGTTAAACTGTAAATGACTGTAATACCGTTGGGTTATCAGCTGTGTGTTATCTTCGGGTTTTGATAAGATCCATTGGCTATCATAAACCAACATGCTACTTGTGCTGGAGGCCTGCCTGTTATTTCTACCTTTTGATAAAGACCAGTACCACACTCTCTTTACATTTTATTTCCTGAAGGTATTATAACCGATTGATCAATGTAATTATTTTCTTTTCAAAGCCCTTCAACCACTCACACAAACTGGCCAAGTTTTGCTATGCTGACAAGGTAATCTAAGAGTACAATTCTTCTGTTTTTATGTGTCAGACATTTTCCAAGATTTACATGACATGACATGACTGGATGGTGTTGCCTCGGTATGATTGATACAGGACCTGCTCAACAAAGCTATCTTAGCCTCTGTGGCGGCGAGGAGAGAATGGGACCTGAAACCCATCCAGGACCGAGCCCAGGTCCTCTTTAAGGCTGCTGACATCATCAGTGGACCTAAGAGAGCTGAGATTCTGGCCAAGACCATGATAGGCCAGGTACAGTGAACTATTTAGCCTACATGGGGTTTTCATAGTCTTACTGTATATTTGTGGTATTGTTGAATATCATCAAGGGGATCTCCTCTGTTTGAATTGAGTGATATTCATCCCCTCTGCTTTCTATTTAATATTTTTTTCTAGGGCAAGACAGTAGTGCAGGCAGAGATTGATGCGGCTGCAGAGCTAATAGACTTCTTCCGTTTCAATGCGAAGCACGCTGTTGAACTGGAGAGCCAGCAGCCCCTGGACAGTGATGGTAGCACCAACACCATGCTCTACCGTGGGCTGGAGGTGAGCACTCACTGGTCCTAGCATTATCTGTTCAATTTAATAATAGTCAGTCACAGACAAAAACCTGTATACTTGGGGATATGTTAGGATTGATTTCTGGAACTTTTATATTCCAGGACTTTTTATGTCAACACTTTTATTTCCCCTTTAACTATAGGGTTTTGTAGCTGCTGTTGCCCCATTTAACTTCACTGCAATTGGTGGAAACCTAGCAGGTACACCTGCTCTCATGGTAAGTCCCCCCCTACTAACAACAATACAAACATTTCCTTATAGTTGTAATTTACTTCACATTAAGTTCCTCGTGTGTCTTGTTGGTTATAGTCTGAATTGAACTGGACTTTCTTTGTTTGCCCTGGCTCTGTGTTTGTCAGGGTAATGTAGTTCTGTGGAAGCCTAGCGACACAGCCATGTCAGCTAGCTACGCCGTATACAATGTCCTGCGGGAGTCAGGGTTACCCCCCAACATCATCCAGTTTGTGCCAGCCGACGGACCAGTGTTTGGAGACACCATCACTTCCTCTGAACATCTGGCTGGCATCAACTTCACCGGCAGTGTCCCGTATGTGTCCGTCTGTATACGTTTATGTATATTAACCTGAAACTGTTTGCCACTTTTAATTTAGACCAGTTTCACATAATGTGTGATAACCCCTGTATTTTCTTAACAACCCATTCATCTTTTTCAGGACCTTCAAGCGCCTGTGGAAACAAGTGGCCCAGAACCTGGATATCTACAAGAACTTCCCTCGGGTGGGAGGAGGTGGGTGGAGCAACAGCCCGTACACCACCACACACTAGCTGTACAGCCCGTACATCGCCAGGCACTAGCTGTACAGCCCGTACACCGCCAGGCACTAGCCGTACACCGCCAGGCACTAGCCGTACACCGCCAGGCACTAGCCGTACACCGCCAGGCACTAGCCGTACACCGCCAGGCACTAGCCGTACACCGCCAGGCACTAGCCGTACACCGCCAGGCACTAGCCGTACACCGCCAGGCACTAGCCGTACAGCCCGTACCTGGCCACGCGCTGGCTGTACACCGCCACGCGCTGGCTGTACCTGGCCACGCGCTGGCTGTACCTGGCCACGCGCCGGCTGTACCTGGCCACGCGCCGGCTGTACCTGGCCACGCGCCGGCTGTACCTGGCCACGCGCCGGCTGTACCTGGCCACGCGCCGGCTGTACCTGGCCACGCGCCGGCTGTACCTGGCCACGCGCCGGCTGTACCTGGCCACGCGCCGGCTGTACCTGGCCACGCGCCGGCTGTACCTGGCCACGCGCCGGCTGTACCTGGCCACGCGCCGGCTGTACACCGCCACGCGCCGGCTGTACACCGCCACGCGCCGGCTGTACACCGCCACGCGCCGGCTGTACACCGCCACGCGCCGGCTGTACACCGCCACGCGCCGGCTGTACACCGCCACGCGCCGGCTGTACACCGCCACGCGCCGGCTGTACACCGCCACGCGCCGGCTGTACACCGCCACGCGCCGGCTGTACACCGCCACGCGCCGGCTGTACACCGCCACGCGCCGGCTGTACACCGCCACGCGCCGGCTGTACACCGCCACGCGCCGGCTGTACACCGCCACGCGCCGGCTGTACAGCCCGTACACCGCCACGCGCCAGCTGTACACCGCCACGCGCCAGCTGTACACCGCCACGCGCCAGCTGTACACCGCCACGCGCCAGCTTCTTAACACCAGCTCGCTTAACCCAGAAGCCAGCTGCACCAATGTGTCTGAGGAAACACTGTTCAACTGACAACCAAAGTCAACCTGCAGGTGCCCGGCCTGCCACAAGGAGACACTAGAGCGCGATGAGCGAAGTAAAGCCCCCCCCCCCCCGGCCAGTAGTGCGCCGCCCTATAGGACTCCCGGTCATGGCCGTTTGACACAACCTAGGATCGAACACCAGGCTGTAGTGATGCCGCAACACTGCCTTAGACCGCTGCGATGCAGTGCCTTAGACCTCTGCGCTACTCGGAAGGACTATAATTATGGTTTTATTAGCCCTTTAAATTGTCCATTTGTCACATCCCGAACCTATATTACTCTTTACACATTGCTTCACTGACGTTCTCATCTGTCATGTCTTTCAGAATGCGGCGGTAAGAACTTCCACTTTGTGCACAAGTCTGCGGATGTGCAGAGCGTGGTGACTGGGACCATCCGCTCTGCGTTTGAGTACGGAGGGCAGAAGTGCTCAGCCTGCTCCAGGATGTATGTACCAGACTCCCTGTGGCCCCAGATCAAACAGGGGCTCCTGGACATCCACAAGCAGCTCAAAGTTGGAGACGTGAGTGGGCAGCTGACCTTAGCTCTGAGGACTGTCAGAATCATCAGTGACTGGCACTAGGGTTATTTTGGTGGGAATAGATACAGCCAGTTGAGTTGTTCTGCTGTAGCAGTTCTTTAAAAGCGTTGAAGTTTATACTGTAAGTGTTCATTCGTTGTCAGGTTAAGTGTCTTTCTGTCTCCCCTGTCTAGCCCGTGGAGGACTGGAGTACATTCTTCTCTGCTGTGATTGATGACAAGGTACAGTACTGTGACATTTTCACCACACTGGATGCTTGATTAGAACCAGCTTTATTACTTCTGAACAAGATTAATGTTTATATTTTCAAAATTATTTATTCTTCTTTTAGTCCTTTGCTCGTATTAAGAAGTGGTTGGACCATGCCAAGTCATCCCCTAAGTTGAACATAATTGCTGGGGGCCACTGTGATGACAAGAAGGGTTACTTTGTGGAGCCGACCATCATTGAGAGCACAGACCCACAGGAAGCCATCATGGCCGAGGTAAGACTTGATATTGTAGATCACCTCTTTCCCCATCACTGTTAGCCTATGGAACTTCATAATGTTACTCTGTTATGGACCTGATTAGACAACCTACTGTGATACTATACTCGCTGTGTCTAGGGGCCCTACGCTTGCCTAATTGTTCTGTAACCTGACTAGGCAGGTGCATTACTGTGAAAGTATGAATGTGTGGTCCGGGTTGGGTGTGGTTGTGCCTGGGAACAGAGTGTTTGCTTACTGGGGATCCGGGGGGACAGTTCCGGCGTGACTCTGGTCGGGCCAGCACAAGCGGGTCGTTGATGTTCAGTTGGTGATTGAAAAACTCCAAAAGGGCATGTCAAACGAAAGATACAAAACCAAAAGCTCCGTGGGTCGGGAGATAACCCTCGTTCAGCTGATTAGCTTGGTAATCCCCCCACCTGTACACACACCACAGACTTCTTATGCATACCGGAGCTTCGTTGAATGGCCCAGAGTGCCACTTTCCCCAAGGGGTGGGATGTGTAACTGTGGCCTGACTGTGTGCTAACTGGCCTACCACACCTACTACATAACATTGCCAGTTGAAAGATCTCAGAATTAACATCTGACAACCATGTGTTCTCACTTCTTTGAACCAACCTGCCAGAGTTATACCAGACATACATACCGAACATGTCAGAATTACTTGACAGACTCAGTTGGGTTTGAATTGCTGAAAAATGACTGACTTGTTCATTTATTCTAGTCTAATAGATATTGCTCTCTTAAGGAGAAAAGGAGCAGGATTATTTTATCAGTTTTAACTGAGGCCAGCGGTCAGGCTGAGGGCTAAGTGCTTGGATTGATTTATATACATGTACAATGCCTTCAGAAGGCATTCATACCCCTTGACTTATTCCACATTTTGTTGGTACAGCCTGAATTCAAAATTGATTAAATAGTTTTTTTCTCTCACCCATCGACACACAATACCCCATCATGAAAAAGTGATTATTTAAAAAGAATGTTGCCAATTGATTGAAAATGAGATACAGGAATATCTAATTGACAGAAGTATTCGCACACCTAAGTCAATACTTTGTAGAAGCAACTTTGACAGGGATTACAGCTGTGAGTCTTTCTGGGTAAGTCTCTAAGAGCTTTCCACACCTTCATTGTGCAACATTTGCTAATTAATTAATAACGTCACCATGCTCAAAGGGATATTCAATCATTTTTACCTATCTACCAATAGGTGCCCTTCTTTGCGAGGCATTGGAAAACCTCCATGGTCTTTGTGGTTGAATCTGTTTGAAAGTCACTGCTCAACTGAGGAACCTTACAATTATCTGTATGTGTGGGGTACAGAGATGAGGTAGTCATTCAAAAATCATGTTAAACACTATTGCACACAATGTGAGTCTATGCAACATACAATTGAAGTCGGAAGTTTACATATACACTAAGGTTGGAGTCATTAAAACTCATTTTTCAACCACTCCACAAATTTCTTGTTAACAAACTATAGTTTTGGCAAGTCGGTTAGGACATCTACTTTGTACACGACAAAAGTAATTTTTCCAACAATTGTTTAGACAGATTATTTCACTTATAATTCACTGCATCACAATTCCAGTGGGTCAGAAGTTTACATACACTAAGTTGACTGTGCCTTTAAACAGCTTGGAAAATTCCAGAAAATGATGATTTCATGGCTTTAGAAGATTCTGATAGGCTAATTTACATCACTTGAGTCAATTGGAGGTGTACCTGTGGATGTATTTCAATGCTTACCTTCAAACTCAGTGCCTCTTTGCTTGACATCATGGGAGAATCAAAAGAAGTCAGCCAAGGCCTCAGCAAATAATTGTAGACCTCCACAAGTCTGGTTCATCCTTGGGAGCAATTTCCAAATGTCTGAAGGTACCACGTTCATCTGTACAAACAATAGTACGCAAGTACTGAGCGGTATGACAGCTGCTTGGTCCCATGGTATTTATACTTGCGTACTATTGTTTGTACAGATGAACGTGGTACCTTCAGACATGGGTCTTCCAAATGGACAGTGACCCCAAGCATACTTCCAAAGTTGTGGCAAAATGGCTTAAGGACAACAAAGTCAAGGTATTGGAGTGGCCATCACAAAACCCTGACCTCAATCCTATAGAAAATGTGTGTGCAGAACTGAAAAAGCGCGGGCGAGCAAGGAGGCCTACAAACCTGACTCCCGTTACACCAGCTTTGTCAGGAGGAATGGGCCGAAGTTCACCGAACTTATTGTGGGAAGCTTGTGGAAGGCTACCCAAAACATTTTACCCAAGTTAAACAATTTAAAAGCAATGCTACCAAATACTAATTGAGTGTATATAAACTTCTGACCCACTGGGAATTTGATGAAAGAAATAAAAGCTGAAATAGAATGATTTATCTACTGAGTTTTTAAATGTATTTAGCTTAAGTGTATGTAAACTTCTGAATTCAACTGTATTATGTGACTAGTTAAGCACATTTTTTTCTCCTGAACATATTTAGGTATGCCATAACAGAGGTTGAATAATTATTGACTCAAGAAATTTCAGCTTTCCGTTTTTAATTAATAAAATTTGAAAAACATAATTCCATTGACATTACGTGAGTATTGTGTGTAGTCCAGTGACCCAAAAAATCAAAATGTAATCCATTTAAAATTCAAGCTATAAAGTCAAGATGGGTGAATACTTTCGGTAAGCACTGTATAAAGCGATATATGGAATGGACACTTCATATTTTGTTTAACTAAAGCCATGTTTCACGCTCTGCTTCATAAATAGGGGACTGGGACAGTCCTCCTTGCTCCAGAACTTCATTAAGGTAGCTCAATTAATATAGAAATGTATAACTAACTTTTTTAACTCTGTTCTTGATGAACGTCCTGTAGGAAATCTTTGGCCCAGTTCTGTCTGTCTATGTTTATCCTGAGAACAACTACAAGGAGGTTCTAAACCTTATAGACAACACATCACCATACGCCCTGACAGGAGCGGTCTTTGCTCTTGACAAGTAAGTTAGAACACTCCATCTGGTTTTCTATGGTGTGGCAAAATTTTACTGTGAAAGGGTTGCTTGCTCCATGAAGACCGAACATAATATAGTTATCCCTATAACTTTTCAGATAATTTATTATGGATGCCAACCACACCTACTATGATCTGCTCATTGATAATAGATTTGACTTTACACTGAAATTGACACTTGTCAAGAAAACGTCCTAATCCTTTAATCATATTTGTTCCAGGAATGTTGTAGATGAGGCAGCTAAGGCCTTGAGGAACGCTGCAGGAAATTACTACGTGAATGACAAGTGCACCGGCTCGATTGTCGCCCAGCAGCCGTTTGGTGGCGCCAGAGCTTCAGGTAAAATGACCCACACACCACTCCAAAGCGTTGATATTCATTTGATTTTTATGAAGTAGGACTTTTCATGACTCCTGGTGAGCTCTCTGTGTCTGACATAATGCCTTCTGCCTACATCATTTTTATTAACATGAAATAGGATGAATATAAGCAGTTATAACAGCTAAAACGTGAACTTTCTTGTCTGCATAGGTACCAATGACAAACCTGGTGGTCCTCACTACGTCCTGCGATGGACATCCCCACAGGTGGTCAAGGCCACCCACGTCCCGCTCAGAGAATGGAAGTACCCATACATGGGTTAAAAAGACAGTACTGTACCCCGTCCCCAACCATTAGGCCCTCCTCATCCAATCCTAGCTTTGTAGAGGACTCTTTAGGCTTTTTCTCCTATCCTTCTTTCCAGTCAAGACTGACAATGAAATTAAGAGAGAAACCCTCTCCTTACTCGTCCAAGTTTTAGTCCTTTTTGGCCCTTACAAGCCTGCACTGAAGCTAGACACAAGTACAAATGTAATTATTAGCTCAGGGTTTCCCCAACCTGGTCCTCGGGACTCCAAGGGGTGCACGTTTTTGTTCTAGCACAACACAGTTGATTCAAATAATCAACTAATCATCAAGCTTTGATTATTTGAAATCAACTGTGTAGTGTTAGGGCAAAACCAAAACATACACCCCTTGAGGTCCCGAGGACCGAGTTGGGGAAATGCTCTATTAGCTGTTCTAAATTAAAAGGGGGAGCAACAGCGCCCCTCTCTGGAACTTCATGAGATCAGCAGGAGCTGAGCCAGCTCAGGCTGCCTGCTAGCTGTACAGAAGAACAGCGCACTGAAACGTCCCATGGATCCACAGACAGTACCAGTCGAAAGTTTGGACACACCTACTCATTCAAGGGTTTTTATTCATTTTTTTACTATTTTCTACATTGTAGAAAAATAGTGAAGACATCAACACTATGAAATAACACACATGGAATCATATAGTAACCAAAAAAGTGTTAAAATATATTTTACTTTGTTTAAGTCATTCAAAATAGCCACCCTTTGGCTTGATGACCGCTTTACACACTCTTGGCATTCTCTCAACCAGCTTCACGAGGAATGATTTTTCAACAGTCTTGAAGGAGTTCAAACATGTGCTGAGCACTTGTTGGCTGCTCTTCCTTCATTCTGCGGTCCAACTCATCCCAAACCATCTCAATTGGGTTGAGGTTGGGTGATTGTGGAGCCTAGTCATCTGATGCAGCACCATCACTCTCCTTGTTCAAATAGCCCTTACACAGCCTGGATGTGTGTTTTGGATCATTGTCCTGTTAAAAAACAAATGATAGTTCCACTAATCGTAAACCAGATGGGATGGCGTATCACTGCAGAATGCTGTGGTAGCCATGCTGGTTAAGTGTGCCTTGAATTCTAAATAAATCACTGAGCAAAGCACCACATGAGGAGATCATCCGTTCACCTACTCTGCGTCTCACAAAGACAAGGTGGGTAGAACCAAAAATCTCAAATTTGGACTCGTTAGACCAGAGGACAGATTTCCACCGTTCTAATGTCCATTCCTTGGGTTTCTTGGCCCAAGCAAGTCTCTTCTTCGTGTTGGTGTTCCTTAGTAGTGGTTTCTTAGCAGCAATTCGGCCATGAAGGCCTGATTCACACGGTCTCCTCTGAACAGTTGATGTTGAAATATGCCTGTTACTTTAACTCTGAAGCATTTATTTGGGCTGCAAGGCTGTTAACTCTAATGAACTTATCCTCTGCAGCAGAAGTAACTCTGGGTCTTCCTTTCCTGTGGCAGTCCTCATGAGAGCCCGTTTCATCATATCTCTTGATTGTTATTGTGACTGTACTTGAAGAAACTCTGAAAGTTATTGACATTTTCCGGATTGACTGACCTTCAAGTAATAATGGACTGTTGTTTCTCTGCTTATTTGAGCTGTTCTTGCTATAATATGGACTTGGTCTTGTACCAAATAGGGCTATCTTCTGTATACCACCCCTACCTTGTTACAACACAACTGATTGGCTCAAACGCATTAAGAAGGAAAGAAATTCCACAAATGAACTTTTAACGCACACCTGTTAATTTAAATGCATTCCAGGTGAAAAATATATTTTGATTTGTTTTACACTTTTGGTTTCTACATGATTCCATATGTGTAATTTCATAGTTTTGATGTCTTCTGTTATTCTACAATGTAGAAAATAGTGATGATAAAGAAAAAGCCTTGAATGAGTACGTGTCCAAACTTTTGACTGGTACTGTAGTTAAACTGTTTGGTCTACCATAGATTCAACAGAGATTTACTATTAGTTCTAATTAATCAATCTTCTGTTTTTAATTAAATGGCTGCTGTATCTGAGCCTCTGTTTCTGACAATCTCAGTACTGACTGGTCCTGAGGCTACTCACTGTTAAGTTTTCCACATGTCCTGCTGTTTTTTATTATTATACAAAACTCACTATATATTATAAGTATTAACTGACCATCTGTCATGACAAAAACAATAACCCAACGTTTCGATTATATTTCATGACCGCTACGGTACAAGTATCAAAACCCAATGTTTATCATTTTAGGTTTTCTGTTCCCTATGATTGTAAAAAAGAGGAAAGGATGGCTGTTACCATCCATTTTTGGTGCTAAAAAAGTCCTTACTAACCGTCCTTCTTAACCTATATTCAGTAAACATGGTTGTGTGTATCGAAACTACAATAATGTGGTTTTCCTCACTGTGTTTTGGTTTGCTGTGTTATCACACTGTAATACTCAACCCCCTGACTATCTCTGATAGGAAGGTGATGCACTTGTTACAATTGAGCTATGGCTTGGCCTACAGTATCTAGCTATGAGGGTGCCATTGCCTTTTTACGTAAACCCTGCTTTGCCATCTAATCAGGTTTATTTCAGCAACAGCACACTAACTGTTGTTTTCAAATTTTACTGAGTGTTTGCCCCTTAAAAAAAAAAAAATGTTTCAACTGCATATGATTGCTCAGTCTAAATCTCAATTTCATGTCATCTTGCTTTTAAAACAAAAGTTGAGGAGGATATATTTTCATAAATGTGTTTTCTGTTAAATGTTAATATAAATGTTTTGTTGTCTAATGTGCCTGTATTGGCAATATTAGGGATTTACCTTAATTGAATTAGCATTATAATACATTTAATAATTTCTGAAATTATATTAAACTTGTTTTTAATGTCATCTTTTTGTTTCTGAATGTGGCTTGCTTGACCATTTCTTGTTGTTAATGAGACTGACACATTTAAGTTGGTGTTCCTTCAGGTTCTTTAGCCAATTTGACGAGTTGAAATGAATGTGACCAGTGGGAACTGGGCGCACTGTTCCACACTGAGGTGTCAAAGTACAAATCTGAGGTTTTTACTGCCTGTTGTTGGAGTGTTTCCCAGCACACTACCTTGTCACACTCACTGTGGTGTCTTTAGTGTCACACTCCTGTCACATCAAAGTCAGATGTGAGGACACCTCATTACTGGGCCTCTGGCATACTCTCCCATCGTTCAAAGTGTTAGACACACTTCTACGCACAAGGCCAAGCGTCAGTGCTGTAAGTGTAGACATGGGAAAGGGCACTGCCTGCCTGACACACCAAAACATTAAGTACATCTGCTCTTTTCATGACAGACTAACCAGGTGAATCCAGGTGAAAGCTATGATCCCTTATTGATGTCACATTTTAAATCCACTTCAATCAGTGTAGATGAAGGGGAGTAGACAGGTTAAAGATTGATTTTTAAGCCTTGACACATGGATTATGTACTGTATGTGTGCCATTCAGACTGTGAATGGGAAAAACAAAATATTTAAGTACCGGGGTATGGTGGTAGGTGCCAAGCGCACCGGTTTATGTCAAGAACTGCAACACTGCTGGGTTTTTCACGCTCAACAGTTTCACATGTGTATCAAGAATGGCCCACCACTCGAAGGACATCCAGCCAACTTGACACAACAGTGGGAAGCATTGGAGTCAACATGGGCCAGCATCCCTGTGGAACGCTTTCGACACCTTGTAGAGTCCGTCCGTGCCCCAACGAATTGGGTCTTTTCTGAGGGCAAAGGGGGGAGGGGTGCAACTCAATATTAGTAAGGTGTTCCTAATGTTTTGTACACTCAGTGTATAGGCCTACAGAACCTGCTGTCTCTTTATTTATACTCAACTTTCTCATCACAATTTATTCCACTGTTTATGAATTCTAATGAGATCAGACAACCAGTGCCAATGTGCAGGCATAGGCAGTGGTGCTGATTACCTAGAGGGAAATAGAAAGAAACAGATCTTATCCATCATCCAAACAAACCACATTTTTAAGCTGTTCACAAGCACATTTGCAACTCATTTGTTGAACATTTCCAAACCATCTGTACTGGACTGCAAATGAAGTGTTGACCTACTATTCCTATTGAAAGAAGTCTGAAGTATAATCATGTCAAAACTATTCAGGACAAATCCTGGGTACTTTATAGTGTGTCATTACAAAATTAAGCCAAGTATTCCAGGGGCTGATCTAATTTGTGATACATACTGCAGTGGAAGGCATTGTTATGCAGATTTATGGAATAACATTATGTCTGTTATGCAGCACAATTGGGAGAGCTCAATGTGTGATGCTTCAAATAAATCCCCATCACCCTTTGTATTATATGATGTCCATTCTTCCCTTCAGTGATCAGTAGGCCTATTAATATTCACTGGTCATATCCAACTGTTTATGGTATTGTTGTACATTTCAGGTTTATGCCATATTCACATGGAGATTTGTATCAGATTCCAGCAATAACATTTATACCAGCAATAAAATGCCATGCGTGGGATTGAGAATGTTGGAGCGAAATTCGACACACACTTCCAATTGACAGTTCTGAATGGTGCGACTGTGGGAAAGAAGCTCAGGTTGCAGGTTAGGTAGGGCTTTCCGGAGGCGGCTGTGCTAGCTTTTGTGTTCTAAACAGCAGATGGACCATTCAATTTGAAAATGTTTACTCAACAGACTCGAGTCTTTCATGCCTTCATTCTCCCGCCCAAAATCAACCTTCTACCGCTTCTGGAGTGACAACATATTTAGAGGTTCTTCTGGTCGGGTTATATTAGAAAAATATATCACTGCAAACAAAAACCACGAAATTACTGGAGAGTAATTAATGCTCTCAGCTCTTAAAAAGAATTAGCCTTACACAATATAAGATTAGGATTTTCAGTAGAAAATGCGGAGACCACCTGTAGACTTGCATGGCTTCATTTACCCAAGTCATTATCTAAAGTATTACTAGGTCTAAATAATTGTGTAGGCCTATTGGTAGATCATTTTGTAATGTGTAACATTATGTCTTTTCATTCCATGACGTCAAATCACATACCTGGCCCTCAGGTGCCACTTTATTGTATGTGCTCTGCTGAGTTGTAGCCTAAATGTTGTGTCTACAAAGCATGGTTAGACTTTACAATAGTTAGAGATTCATACATAAATTGTCATTTCATTTATTTATTGGGAATATTGCCACATCAATGTGATAGACAATGTTCCAATCACAGTTTGTTTCAGGACAAATTACAATTCAGCAACATAGGGCTGAGGTAATTTCCCAGAAATAGATACACCAATATATTACATTAATATATTTTACAATATGTAAAAACATTTTACTTCGCAATTGTAAAGTTAATTATACATGCACAATAGAGGATATTACAATTCTACACAGAAGATTAACAGTAATTTTATATTTTACGAACAAAAGATAAAATTGTATAGGGAAGAATAATTTCCAACAAGAAGAGAGCATACTGGGTCGTGCTAGACCAAAATGTTCTCTGGTTTTGACATCGAAAGTTTCATAACTGAACGTCTCCAAATAGGCTATGAGCATCACCAGGGTCTCCACAGAGGCCCCCTTCCACCTGGGGTGACACGTTTCGGAGTGCTGCTGTTGTGAGGGACCGTTGCGCGGTTTGGACTCAGCACGACTCTATCACCGAGTTTCTGAGCCCGATGGAAGTGATTGAGAAGCTTCTGTTGTGAGCCAGTCGGCTGTTTTTTTTTCGCTGAGAGGAAGCGCAGCGTCTCCTCCAGGCAGCGGGTGAATCCCTCCGCGTAGCTTTGGACAGGTGACGCTACGTTGAATGAAGCAGCAGGGCGCATGCTGTTGTCTTTCAGGTAAACCACAGCTGTCTCGAGAATGTCAGCCTTTTCCAGTTTCGAGTTGGGTTGGTGTGCTTGAAGTTCGGTTTTGAGGAGTGTCTTGAGCTGTTCGATGCTGCTGTTAATGCGGTCTCGGCGCATCTTTTCCACCACTGGTTTTCTAAGCTGGAGAAAATAAAGGATCTGATTAGTTTAATTGCATTTTTTTTTTAAATCATGTTAAAATTCAAACAATAACGTATTAAATTGATGAAGATAGAGGTAGCCTATTTGTACTTACTTTGATTTTATCTTTCGTGGTCATCACCATGTCGAAAATATTGACAGGAGCCATTGCTGTCGGTCAGTTGTTTGTTCTTGGTAGATAGTCGTCGGATTTTAGAACTGTGATTAGCCCATCTCGACAGGGCTTCTGTATTTATACACTCCTCACACTGTATACCCGTGTGGGTCTCAGTTTGACAGGAGTTTCACACACTTCCTGGCCAATCAGGAACGCAGACAGTACAATGAAGGGTCTTCAATTACTTCATGCTAAATTGACTGTCTATTGCCTCAGGACAATGAGTGTGTCCCAAGGGAACAGGTGGAGTGTGCAATAAAAGAGTGCTGTGAAGTAGTTGACTCTGTTGCTTGCAACTGCATTCCAAGATGTTGCACCATTCTCATGAAAGACTCAGACCAAAAGGCGGGAAAACAAGTCCTGAATAATGAATGGTCTTCCAGAAGATTATTCAGTATCTAGAGGCCTTACTGCTTTCTCGCGCAATTTTTTTTGATAAATCAGTTATTTTGATGAATTCATTCAACCTTACAAAATATTTCAAATGCTCATATTATTAGGATTCTAATAGCAACTCTTATAAGGCCTACTACTGTATTATAATACAAATAATCACAACAGTATTATAATAAATATAGGATTATAATTATGTTATTCTAAAACTATTATTATTGTTCTTCATCTTATTGTTGTTATTGTTATTATTGTTACTATTATTATATGTCTGTTGTCACTGTAAGGATATTTTCGACATAGGATATACAGAAACAGTCTGATAGCCTATGCGAACCTTTGTAAACTACTATTTTCTCTTAGTTCATTTTTTTTTCAGCAATCGGTCAACAATGTATCAACGTAATATTTTTCCATATGGCCCCTTGGGAATTAGATGCCTCATTGAGGACCGTGAGTAATGCGGTATTGAGAAAGGCACACTTCCATTGTTGCTCTGTTGAAAGTGTGCTGTGGGAAAGTTGGAACAACACAGTCTACAGGATTAGTTTTTGAAGAGAGGAGCAGCTGGCTTCTGTGCGCGGGAAACCTCTGTCAGCTCGCGTGAACTTTACAAGACCTGTTTCCCCCCAAATTATTATAAATCCACTAGAATACTTTTTGGGGGCACTGTGTTGAAGCCACCGTGCCGCCATCTTGGCACTCCCCCACCATTGTAAAACATATTTTGGAAGCTATAGAAATGCATTTATCAATGTCTACATTCATTTTTGTCACATTTATTATGTTACAGACACCTTAATGTATACTTTTAAATTATATTATGTCATCTATCCCATAGGGCGGCGCACAATTGGCCCAGCGTCATCCAGGTTAGGGGAAGGTTTGGCCGGGGTATGCTGTCATTGTAAATAAGAAGTTGTTCTTAACTGACTTGCCTAGTTAAATAAAGATAAAATAAATAAATACAAAAGTATGTAGACACCCCTTCAAATTAGTGGATTTGGCTATTTCAACCACATCCATTGCAGATAGGCGTATAAAATCGAGCACACCGCCATGCAATCTCCATAGACAAACATTGGCTGTAGAATGGCCTTACTGAAGAGCTCAGTGACATTCAACGTGGCACCTTCATACAGTAGGATGCCACCTTTCCAACAAGTCAGTTCGTAACATTTCTACCCTGCTAGAGCTGCCCCGGTCAACTGTAAGTGCTGTTATTGTGAAGTGGAAACTTCTAGGAGCAATAATGGCTCAGCCGCGAAGTGGTAGGCCACACAAGCTCACAGAATGGGACAGTTCCAAACTGCCTCTGGAGGCAACGTCAACACAAGAACTGTTCGCCGGCAGCTTCATGAAATGGGGTTCCATGGCCGAGCAGCTGCACACAAGCCTAAAACGACCATGTGCAATGACAAGCGTCGGCTGGCCGCCATTGAACTCTGAACTCTTGAGCAGTGGAAATGCGTTCTCTGGAGTGATGAATCACGCTTCACCATCTGGCAGTCCGACGGACGAATTTGGGTTTGGAGGATGCCAGGAGAACACACTGTTCCAACATCTAGTGGAAAGCCTTCCCAGAAGAGTGGAGGCTGTTATAGCAGCAAAGGAGGGAGCAACTCCAAATTAATGCCCATGATTTTGGAATGAGGTTCGACGAGCTGGTGTCCACATACTTTTGGTCATGTAGTGTACAGCCTTTGCTGACGTAAGGGCATTCATACATCTTTCTCAGAGCTGTTGAGCAGAGCTGTTGTGAAGGAAGTTGTCAAGGAAGTGAATTTGTGTTTATATAGGACCTCCCGCCCCCACCTACCATCAACCAATTAATGTCTAAGCCGAGCTATATCAATCAAATGTATTTATAAAGCCCTTTTTACACCAGCCAATATCACAAAGTGCTATACAGAAACCCAGCCTAAAACCCCAAACAGCAAGCACTGTTACAAAATTTAGGAGGCGTACGGCTACGCAGTACAGAGCTCAATTTGGCCTCTGCATGGATCCAGAACCTCCACAGTTGCGTCACACCCTCTGACCACATTTTCAGATCAAGCATAAAAGATGCTGCATGGTCAATCTGATGTCTAAATTAGCCGTACAGCATTTACGGGGATATGGCCTCTGCAGAAGTCAGGGCATTCATACTTCTTGCACTTCGAGGAGCAGCACAGAGCTGTTGAGCAGAGTTGCTGTGAAGGAAGTTGTCAAGGAAGTGAGTTTGTGTTTATACAGGACCCCTTGCCCTCACCTACCATCAACCAATCATGTCAATGTGGAGCTATATGGAGCCCTCCGCATTTTTACAAAATGTGGGTGGCGCACAGCGATGCGGTACGGAGCTGATTTTGGCTTCTGTATGCCTCAGGAGGCTCCGCAATTGTGACACACCATCCATACTGCACCTCTGACCAAATTTTCGGATCAAGCATAAATTCGCTTTAAAGTGGCTCTTAGGGCATCAGTCCGGTTGTGCAACAACTGTGGAATGTTAGAATTTCAATGCAATTTTCATTGTTATTGTTAACGTCCACAAAATTCCCCAGATAATAAATACTTGTTTATTTTCAATGGGAAAAGTGTGCAGCAACAATTGCTGGCAACATTGCTCAACAACATTGCCTAAAAAAATTGCCAATGTATCATGGCCTTAAGTGTGTATGTATGCCTATACTGTATAGGATAATGTAGCTAGAAAACAACATGCTGAATCAATAGCCTGTCTACTTCAAAAATAGTAGGGTGCCGCTGAATCCTCTTAGATCTTTTATAAAAATTAAATGGACAGCACTCCAGCCATTTTTTTATTCACCCTGTTTCTGTGTATTTTTTTTATCTTCAGGATTACTGGAGATTGTGAAATTGTCTTAACCAGCCTTGCGTCTCCCAGATGTATCCCTCTTTCTCTCTCGCCAAACTGGGCCATGTAAAAGGGCACAATGCATTCCTGGCTGTTTTGCTGAACCAGGCTTTGACTCTGGGTGCCCCTACAAGGGCACAGCTCTCTCACAAAGAGAGGGGCAGGTGATTGGCGTCACGCGCCTCATCAAGTAGGGGGGTATCCTTGTGACTTGAACCACACAGGGAACCTGGGAAATGCCTGACCTCTCTTTATACCAGAGAAATCCCCCTTGATGTGTGCGCCGGTCTATGGCATTCCATGGACATGACATTCACAGTAAATGCGTGCAGCGGACAAAGCCACTTGAAGCGGGAAATTGTGGTATTGTCAAATGTACGCCTTCTGTCTTAATCAAGGCCTCTTTTAGTATTGTCACTGGGGCAGTGTGTTGGTGGCCAGTTTTAAGAGGTATTAACACACACAAACATAATACATATCTTCCTCTAGCTCTGCAATGTACCACAGAAGGTTATTTCCATTAACTTGACCTGGAGTATACAGGTTCTGTAACGCTTCTCGTGGGCTGAAGGAAGAGTGGACCAAGGTGCAGCGTTTAAAGTGTTCATGATTTAATCCAAAAAAACAATCGAACAAAAACAACAAACAGGAGAACGAAATCGAACAGTTCTGTCAGGCAAACAAAACAGCTAAACAGAAAATAACTACCCACAAAAACCATGTGGGAAAAAGCTACCTAAGTATAGTTCTCAATCAGAGACAACGATAGACAGCTGCCTCTGATTGAGAACCACACCGGCCAAACAACAAAGAAATACAAAACATAGAAAATGAACATAGAATGCCCACCCAAATCACACCCTGACCAAACCAAAATAGAGACATAAAAAGCTCTCTACGGTCAGGGCGTGACAGGTTCAATATTTTGAAGGTATCATTGGATTGTGTATTTACTGTATGTTCATGTGTTTATTCCATTATATGACTTAACAAATAACAAACAGCTAACATTTCATTGGCTTCATATCATGATAGCAGTCGCAAGTCTTATTATTTTTTATTCCAGTATGATCTACCTGTTACTTCCTCTAGGTGTGTGGAGTTTGTGAGAGGCCTGGGCTGCCTCAGCAGAGGTCCAGATGGTCTATTGAGGTCCAGGCATAATGAGGGTGTATGGATCAGTGGTGGCCACAGCCCTGAATGGGGGCTTAAGTGTGGGAAAGAGGGGCAGGTCTGAGCTCTCACACATTCCTCACTGGAGAGGGAGAGGGCTTTGGCTGAACACAGAGGCATCTGGATTCAAAGCCATGGAGACTGTTTGGCGTGTGTGCATGTTTGTGTGTGTGTGTGTGTGTGTGTGTGTGTGTGTGTGTGTGTGTGTGTGTGTGTGTGTGTGTGTGTGTGTGTGTGTGTGTGTGTGTGTGTGTGTGTGTGTGTGTGTGTGTGTGTGTGTGTGTGTGTGTGTGTGTGTGGAGGGGCTCATAATGAAGCCATCACTTTTTCTTCCTGAATAGATGGAATGTACACATTGGAATGTGTTCATACTCAAATGATGGGTTTTCAACTGCATAGTCATGTCTCACTTCTTAGAAATGTGTCTTAAATTATTTATTTATTTAACCTTTATTTAACTAGACAAGTCAGTTAAGAACAAACTATTTTTACAATGACAGCCTACCAGGGACCAGCAACCTTTCAGTTACTGGCCCAACGGTCTAACCACTAGGCTACCTGCCGCCCCATCTTTAAAGAGATAAGAAAAGACAGACCAGAGAGGATTTCCCTCCAAAAAGACCCTTGCCATCTGCCTCTTTACACACATATTAGCATGGCTATTTATAAGGCACATCAAGCATTGACAAAAAACTAAAACATTTTGTCCATTTATTTTAGAGCAACCATTTGAGTCAAGTGTCTAGTAAGTTATTGAAGTATGTAGACATATACAAATTCTATTGACTTATTCAGGAACGATAGGAGAAACACTATTTAGTAATAGCCTCTGAAATGATGTGTGATGTTTGCAGGTTGATTTTTATTGTCATGAATCTTGTTCTGAAGGCAGAACTGAGTGATTCCTCCTTAGATAGGCCAGCTGCAAAGTCAACATTGTCTATATTGTAAAAATTAATGGAAACAAAAACATTAATTTTATGTTGGGGTTAGGCATTAGGGTAAACAGTGTGGTTAAGATTGTATTACTTTATGACTGTGCTAGCTAGTGACCACTGCAGAGCTGCCTCCATGACGAAAAACGCTAACCTGCGTGATGTTCACTATATTGTAATGTTGGGAGGCTTCAGTGGGAGCAGATGTTTGACTGCAGGTTCCATGTATGTGAGGCCAGAGGAGATGAAAAGAGGAGAGGTGTAATCAGTGGGAGGTAAGTGTGCACACACATAGGCCAGGGCATGTGAACGAGGGCGTTAGAGGGGAACACGCGCTCACCCTGGCTCAGTGGTGCCTCTGATCTGGGCAGCATGTTGAAAGGGTGTCTCTAGAGGGGGGCGAGGGGGCGGTGGATGGAGGGGCAGTGGGGTGTGCTCTAATGATCGGAGGATGTGTGAGTAGGATCCTGTCCTGCTTTCCCACACTCTCATTTATTAGATATTTTCTGTGGGGGCTGAGTGCAGGGGGGCAAGGTGTCCAACAATAGAAGTGTGCCTTCCCAGAGGGCGCTGGATAATTGTATTAATTGGCATCAACAATGGGAATGTTTCTCTCCCTCTCTCTCTCCCCCCTCTCTCCCTGTGTACCTTTCTCATGCTTTCTGTTTGTACATGTGAAAGACAGAGAAGATGTTAATGGTAAATCAGTTATGTCAGGGGAGATACATTATTTAATTGATATAGCACAATTACATTATTATCATAATATTGCAGTACAATCAATTTGATCTATTTTAAACTAATGTTGATTTCAATTACCACTATGTGTTCTGATATATAGTAATTGTCTCCTTAATAGGTTAACATTTATTTCTGCAATGTGGGCAATATCTAAACTCAGAAAAAACGTCTTCTCACTGTCAACTGCATTTATTTTCAGCAAACTTAACATGTGTAAATATTTGTATGAACATAACAAGATTCAACAACTGAGACATAAACTGAACAAGTTCCACAGACATGTGACTAACAAAAATTGAATAATGTGTCCCTGAACAAAGGGGGGTCAAAATCAAAAGTAACAGTCAGTATCTGGTGTGGCCACCAGCTCATTAAGTACTGTAGTGCATCTCCTCCTCATGGACTGCACCAGACTTGCCAGTTCTTGCTGTGAGATGTTACCCCACTCTTCCACCAAGGCACTTGCAAGTTCCCAGACATTTCTAGGGGGAATGGCCCTAGCCCTCAACCTCCGATCCAACAGGTCCCAGATGTGCTCAATGGGATTGAGATCCGGGCTCTTCACTGGCCATGGCAGAACACTGACATTCCTGTCTTGCAGGAAATCACGCACAGAATGAGCAGTATGGTGGCATTGTCATGCTGGAGGGTCATGTCAGGATGAGCCTGCAGGAAGGGTACCACATGAGGGAGGAGGATGTCTTCCCTGTAACTCACAGCGTTGAGATTGTCTGCAATGACAACAAGCTCAGTCCGATTATGCTGTGACACACCGCCCCAGACCATGATGGACCCTCCACCTACAAATTGATCCCGCTCCAGAGTACAGGCCTCGGTGTAACGCTCATTCCTTCGACGATAAACGCAAATCCGACCATCACCCCTGGTGAGACAAAACCGCGACTCGTCAGTGAAGAGCACTTTTTTGCCAGTCCTGTCTGGTCCAGCGACGGTGGGTTTGTGCCTATAGGTGACAGTCATAGCAGTCATAGCACTGATGGAGGGATTGTGCGTTTCTGGTGTAACTCCGGCAGTTGTTGTTTCCATCCTGTACCTGTCCCGCAGATGTGATGTTCGGATGTACCAATCCTGTGCAGGTGTTGTTACACGTGGTCTACCACTGCGAGGACGATCAGCTGTCTGTCCTGTCTCCCTGTAGTGCTGTCTTAGGCGTCTCACAGTACGGACATTGCAATTTATTGCCCTGGCCACATCTGCAGTCTTCATGCCTCCTTGCATCATGCCTAAGGCACGTTCACACAGATGAGCAGGGACCCTGAGCATCTTTCTTTTGGGTTTTTTCAGAGTCAGTAGAAAGGCTTCTTTAGTGTCCTAAGTTTTCATAACTGTGACCTTAATTGCCTAATGTCTGTAAGCTGTTAGTGTTTTAACCACCGTTCCACAGCTGCATGTTCATTAATTGCTTATGGTTCATTGAACAAGCATGGGAAACAGTTTTTAAACCCTTTACAATGAAGATCTGTAAAGTTATTTGGATTTTTACTTATTATCTTTGAAAGACAGGGTCCTGAAAAAGGGCCGTTTCTTTTTTTGCTGAGTTTATATGCCTTGAGGGTCCCTTATCAAGTCTACTGTCTGACTCAGTCCCCATCTGCAAAGGTCTTATAGAGAATGTTCCCAGGTAATAAGAGTGTGACACCCTGCTTGTGTTCAGTCTGTGCCTCTGATATCTGCAGTACCATTCCTTTGTTGGCCAGTTAACCATGAGATAATTGATGCCTCTCCCATTGTTGTGTTCGCCTCGCCCACTGACCTCGGAGTGTGGGAAAGCTAATCCAGCCTGGGACTCATGGTTTTGTAATGATAATGTCCTCTTATAAATAGGGGAGTGGGCTACTCTCTCAGCTCACAACTCACTCAACTTCCTCAGAGAAGCACACACACTCTCTCTCTACCCGAATGGCTCCTACCTACACCAGCGACTCTGCCAACACCATGCTCTCTGCTAAAGACAAGCATAAAGTAAATATTATTTATAACATATGTTTGTGTCATTGTTTACTATTGAATCATTTTCTTCATGATTTGAACTTTAAGGACATAGAACTAACTGAATGCCCTCTTTTCTTCATCAGCTAAGGAAACCAGTTGTGGAGAAGATGCGTAGAGACCGCATCAACACCTGCATAGAGCAGCTCAAGACCCTGCTGGAGAGGGAGTTCCACAAACAGGACCCCAACACCAAGCTGGAGAAGGCTGACATCCTGGAGATGACGGTGGGGTTCCTGAAGCAGAAGCTGCAGCCTCAGAGCCCAGTCCCCCAGAGGGCCCACAGTGAGGGCTACTCCCAGTGCTGGAGGGAGACCCTGCACTTCCTGTCTTCCAGCTCCATGAAGGACATGATGCTTCAGAACCTCCAGAGAGCTGGCCAGGACGTCTGCCCCTCCTCGCCACTCTCCTCCCAATATCAACACCACAGCCAGGGCCCAGTGAAGCAGGCCACCAGTGGTCACAAAACAGTGTGGAGGCCCTGGTAGAACCACTACTTGGAGACTCTCTATCTCACAAACTGGATGGGTGTTTACTATCTTTCTTGCTGTAGGAAATACATTTCCAAATGTTATATTGAAATTATATTATTTTCTTGCTATATATGAAATGATTTCTACTGATGTGATTATTATTCTCTCTCAGAGAAGAAGCTGAAAAACATATTTGTATCACTTTATAATGAAGAATATGTTTAATATTTTACATGTGTATGTTTACGCGTGTATGCATTTTGTGCTCCCTTGATGCACCAATGTGTCCTTTAGTCCTTTCATTTTCTTTGAAGATGATTTGTTAAGGTTATATATTTTCATTTATGGTTGCTTAGCCAACTGAAATCTTGCGTTAACCATATTGTATGTACTGCCCTATTGAAGGGTATTTACAAATGCTTTGATATGCCTTTTGTAAAGGCTTTTTGGGACGTTGTTGTTCCACCATAGGCACTGTTGTGCTGTGAAATGTATTGTTGACACTGTGTGTCTTTCACTCTCAGTTGATAAAGTGAACATGCATCCAAAAAGGATTCCAATTAATGTTTTGGAAAGTAACCATACTGTGTTTGTGTGTTTCTAAAGGAGCTGTAATTAACCGGGGGATAATGGGACATAATGTAGAAAAAACAACGTAGAGGGAAGATGGAATGTAACAAATTTAACTGAAGTTGAAGTAAACAGGAAATGACAGATAACGCAAACAGGCAGTGTACTGGTAAATACTGTAGTTAGAAGTGCAGGCATCTGTACACATCAGCACATGAGGATTTATTATCGTGTTTATCAGTGCAATGTGTCTACTGGGCAGAGAAAAGCCTCACTTCTGATTGGTGAAAAAATAAAGGAAGGATGATACTGTATGTAAAAAAAAAAAGATTTTTTAAATAATCTTTCACTAAATTGTCCAAATAATGCCTTAAACCTAAGTTGTATGGTCACAATTACTTTAATGGAATTCCCTATCTAGCCCATTACATTGAAGCTCTTGGACACTTCTGCATTGCTGTGTGGGGCACTTATTTTCAAATGTAAGTTTTAAAAATAGCTGCCTGACAGAATATAGTGATCTACATCTCGACATCAACCTGGAAATCTTGCATATAGTTTATCTTGACTTTTACATGAACATATTCGAGAGATCTTATTGGGGTGTCAGGTAGCCTAGTGATTAGAGCGTTGGACTAGTAACCGAAAGATTGCAAGATTGAATCCCTGAGCTGACAAGGTAAAAATCTGTCATTCTGCCACTGAACTGTTCCTAGGCTGTCATTGAAAATAAGAATTTGTTCTGAACTGACTTGCCTAGTTTAACAAAGGTAAAATTAATTGGAAGTGATGTACAGTAATTGGAATAATCAAGAGGTCTGAATAAAGATATAAAAGCATCGTAACATATTTATTAGTGTATATTTGTCCTGAGACATACAGTATGTGTTGGTGATGGAACTGCTTGTCCTGAATACTTTGTAGAGGTCAATGATCCAGGGAGTGGCTTAGTTGGTGTACCACAGGGTCTGCATCTGACTGTGTAGGTCTGGAGCTCGCCATGCTTTCCCACACTCCTCAACCATTAACAGCCCTGATTGGGACAATAGATAACATCAATGACTTAGTGTGTGAGTGTCAATGTGATTGAGTGTGTGTGCGTATGTGCATGACAAAGAGTGAGAGAGAGTCCGTGCATGGGCTATGGGTGGGGAAGCAGTCAGTGAGGCTAGAAGAGGGAGTGTGCAATGGTGGTAGTCGTGTGTGTGCTCAAGGTGTGTAGACTTTAATCTATCACCTGGGAGCAGACTTACCCTCCAGACTGACACCTGCTTGAGTCAGGCAGATAAGATAGGTTTCCCACGGCGCCAGACAGCAAGGCCTGGCTACAGGCACAGGCGCATCCTGTCATATACATACTAACATTCACAATGTCTTCAAAGCAAGGCTTACCCCTCACAGCACTGTTGTGTCACTAAGTAAATAAATGATCTAGTCATATAAATGAATTCAGACTTTATTTTGTACACACCGATAGATTACAGAACAGGTTCATAAATGCATGTGTAATATACTTAAGCAAAACAATATAATATACATTTAAATTCATATTAGTTTGAATAAAATGTATTAATTAATTAAATTGAAGCATAAATGCATGCTAGTTTCATAAATTGTTCATGAAATTTGTACAACCAATATATATATTTTTAAATACGATAGTCACTTGTGTTTAATGTTGAAGAAGGACATGATGATTAAATGAATAAGCTGGTTTGAAGGGGAGCGGCAGGAAGTGGACGGGGGATCAGGATTCTCACATTCATGCCGAGAGGATAATTTAGGGCGGCACACTTCCTTTGTCCCTTCAATGAAAGGGGATAATGAAACGGGAGTGTGGGAAAGCCGAGGAGAGGTAGGCCCCACACAGGAGAGACGTGCCACACAGTTACACAGCCCGGCAGGCAGGCAGGCTGCGCCCTGGATCATCAGCTGTTTGATGAAACCAGAGCTGACGGAGTCGACTGCCCAACGTTAGCCTAGGGCTTAACATACAAACCCCAAGAGAAGCACGTTGGACACACACACACACACACACACACACACACACACACACACACACACACACACACACACACACACACACACACACACACACACACACACACACACACACACACACACACACACACACACACACACACACACTTACACATGCATGTGCACAAACACTCACGTTCTCATTCGAATCATGCCTGTATATACAGTGCATTCAGAAAGTTTTCAGACCCCTTCACTTTTTCCACATTTTGTTACGTTACAGCCTTATTCTAAAATTGACTAAATATCTATTTTTTCTCATCAATCTACACACAATACCCCATAATGACAAAGTGAATGTGTTTGCACATTTATTACAAAAAACTACAGAAATACCTTATTTACAAAAGTATTCAGACCCTTTGCTATGAGACTCGAAATTGAGCTCAGGTGCATCCTGTTTCCATTGATCATCCTTGAGATGTTTCTACAACTTGATTGGAGTCCACCTGTGGTAAATGCATTTGATTGGACATGATTTGGAAAGGCACACACCTGTCTATATGAGGTCCCACAGTTGACAGTGCATGTTAGAGCAAAACCAAGCCATGATGTCGAATGAATTGTCCGTAGAGCTTTGAGACAGGATTTTGTAGAGGCACAGATCTGGGGAAGAGTACCAACAAATTCCTGCAGCATTGAAAGTCCCCGAGAACACAGTGGCCTCCATCATTCTTAAATGGAAGAAGTTTGGAACCACCAAGACTCTTCCTAGAGCTGGCCACCTGGCCAACCTGAGCAATCGGTGGAGAAGGGCCTTGGTCAGGGAGGTGACCAAGAACCCGATGGTCACTCTGACAGAGCTCCAGAGTTCCTCTGTGGAGATAGGAGAACCTTCCAGAAGGACAACCATCTCTGCAGCACTCCACCAATCAGGCCTTTATGGTAGAGTGGCCAGATGGAAACCATTTCACCGTAAAAGGCACATGGCAACCCACTTGGAGTTTGCCAAAAGGCACCTAAAGAACTCTCAGACCATGAGAAACAATATTCTCTGGTCTGATGAAACCAAGATTGAACTCTGGACTGAATGCCAAGCGCCACGTCCAGAGGAAACCTGGCAGCATCCCTACAGTGAAGCAATCATGCTGTGGGGATGTTTTTCAGTGGCAGGGACTGGGAGACTAGTCAGGATCAAGGGAAAGATGAACGGAGCAAAGTACAGAGAGATGGTTGATAAAAACCTGCTCCAGAGCGTTCATGACCTCAGACTGGGGCGAAGGTTCACCTTCCAATAGGACAGCGGCCCTAAGCACACAGCCAACACAACGCAGGAGCCCAGACTTGAACCCAATCGAACATCTCTTGAGAGACCTGAACATAGCTGTTCAGCACCACTCCCCATCCAACCTGACAGAGCTTGAGAGGATCTGCAGAGAAGAATGGGAGAAACTTCCCAAATACAGGTGTGCCAAGCTTGTAGCGTCACACCCAAGAAGACTTGAGGCTGTAATCGCTGCCGAAGGTGCTTCAACAAAGTACTGAGAAAAAGGTTTGAATACTTATGTAAATGTTATATTTCCGTTTTTTTTACTTGATACATTTGAAAAAAATTCTAAAAACATGTTTTTGCTTTATCATTATGGGGTATTGTGTGTAGATTGATGAGGGAAAAAGTGAAGGGGTCTGAATACTTTCCGAATGCATTGTCCATATATGTCAAGGCTGTGGGTAACTGGTGAAAGGAGTCAGGCGCAGGAGAGCTGAGATGTGTGGACAAGGTATTTAATTCAAGAAAACAGTACAAAACAGGAAAAAAATGTATAAATGTATAAAAATGTATATAAATGTATAAAAAAATACCTGTACCACGAATAAACGGGCGTAACAACAAAACCCGGTAACAATAATACCAGCCGTAAGATACAGCCTAACAATAAAACAAACACGCACCCAAACATGGGGGAAACCAGAGGGTTAAATAATGAACATGTAATGAGGGGAATTGAAACCAGGTGTGTAGAAAACAAAGACAAAACAAATGGAAAATGAAAAGTGGATCGGTGATGGCTAGAAGGCCGGTGACGTTGACCGCCGAACGTCGCCCGAACAAGGAGAGGGAGCGACTTCGGCGGAAGTCGTGACAATATATTATTATATGGTTATGCATTTA
The DNA here is from genome assembly GCF_016432855.1 of Salvelinus namaycush. NCBI lineage: Eukaryota > Metazoa > Chordata > Actinopteri > Salmoniformes > Salmonidae > Salvelinus > Salvelinus namaycush. The sequence goes on from NC_052308.1 coordinate 15,588,197, forward strand.
ATGCTCTCTTATCCGGGGTGTCATACCAGCAATGTCAACATATTGTCAACACATCCAAATTAATAAATAATAAAACACATTAACTATAATTTAGAGCTACAAACTAAAGACTGCGCTTTTGTTAAAACTGTTGCCATTAGACTCATGAAGACAGTAGATTCTGAGATTTAGAATACATGATTTGTGTGTGGCACAGTGTGAGAGACAGAGAGAAAAAGACATAGATAGACAGATATAAATAGAGAGAGAGAGAGCAAAAGACATAGAGAGAGAGACTTCAGACTTCAGTGGCGATAAAATAATCAATAGCAGCCTGCCAATATGCATTGTCAATATCATTGTTTATTTTGGTTTGATATCCACTTGTGCATCCAGTTTAGGTTAAACACCAACAATGTCAAAATACAAAGTCTACACACATCCACTGTAAAAATGTAAAATACAAATGTTTCAATATGCATTATGTGCAATCAGTTCCTTTACAAAAGGTAACATAATCTGATTTCCCTTTAAGAACACTTAAACATGAGAAGTAATCTCCAATAAATATGTAGCTATTGATTCTATATTCATCACAGAATCACACACAAATCAATACTTGAGTCGACTCCATAGGAGTCATATGCCACATGACAGAAAAAGTATTCCCTACGTCTACTCACAAAGCAGATTCATAGAAGCCTTTTTTACAGACAGCTCCATACAGGAGACAACAAACTATAACGCTTGTCATATGATGTTCACTATCCTTCATAAAGGACCTAAGTAGATATTACAATTGGAAATAGAGATTTCCTACAGCATGAAAGACGGTAAACACCCATCCAGTTTGTTAAATAGTTTGTCTCTACCAGGGCCTCCAGACTGTTTTGTGACCACTGGTGGCCTGCTTCACTGGGCCCTGGCTGTGGTGTTGATATTGGGAGGAGAGTGGCGAGGAGGGGCAGACGTCCTGGCCAGCTCTCTGGAGGTTCTGAAGCATCATGTCCTTCATGGAGCTGGAAGACAGGAAGTGCAGGGTCTCCCTCCAGCACTGGGAGTAGCCCTCACTGTGGGCCCTCTGGGGGACTGGGCTCTGAGGCTGCAGCTTCTGCTTCAGGAACCCCACTGTCATCTCCAGGATGTCAGCCTTCTCCAGCTTGGTGTTGGGGTCCTGTTTGTGGAACTCCCTCTCCAGCAGGGTCTTGAGCTGCTCTATGCAGGTGTTGATGCGGTCTCTACACATCTTCTCCACTGGTTTCCTTAGCTGATGAAGAAAAGAGGGCATTCAGTTAGTTCTATGTCCTTAATGTTCAAATCAAGAAGAAAATGATTCAATAGTAAACAATGACACAAACATATGTTATAAATAATACTTACTTTATGCTTGTCTTTAGCAGAGAGCATGGTGTTGGCAGAGTCGCTGATGTAGGTAGGAGCCATTCGGGTAGAGAGAGAGTGTGTGTGCTTCTCTGAGGAAGTTGAGTGAGTTGTGAGCTGAGAGAGTAGCCCACTCCCCTATTTATAAGAGGACATTATCATTACAAAACCATGAGTCCCAGGCTGGATTAGCTTTCCCACACTCCGAGGTCAGTGGGCGAGGCGAACACAACAATGAGAGAGGCATCAATTATCTCATGGTTAACTGGCCAACAAAGGAATGGTACTGCAGATATCAGAGGCACAGACTGAACACAAGCAGGTCGTTACACTTGTATTACCTAGGAACATTCTCTATCAGGCTTCTGCAGATGGGGACTGGGTCAAAATGGTAGACTTGATAAGGGACCCTAAGGGACCCTTGTTAAGGGACCCTTTCTTTCCTTCCAGTTCTCTGCTGCCAATGATTGGAACGAATTGCAAATATTGCTGAAGTTGGAGACATATATCTCCCTCACTAACTTTAAGCATCAGCTATCTGAGCAGCTTACCGATCGCTGCAGCTGTAAATAGCCCATCTGTAAATAGCCCATCCAACTACCTACCTCATCCCAATATTGTTTTTATTTACTTTTTTGCTCTTTTGCACACCAGTATTTCTACTTGCACATCATCATCTGCACATCTATCACTCCAGTGTTAATTAGCTCAATTGTAATTACTTCGCTACCATGGCCTATTTATTTCCTTACCTCCTTACTCCATTTGCACACACTGTATACATATTTTTCTATTGTGTTATTGACTGTACTTTTATTTATCCCATGTGTAACTCTGTGTTGTTGTTTTTTTGTTGCACTGCTTTGCTTTATCTTGGACAGATTGCAGTTGTAAATGATAACTTATTCTCAACTGGCCGACCTGCTTAAATTAAGGTTAAAATAAACTAAAAAACTAAAAAAGATAAGACACAGCACACTTCACAAGGCAGATATGCACAGAATAATCACACTACAGAGATGATTATGATTTTCTAAATTAAATTGTATATATATATCTTTTTTTTAACGCATAAACAAATTGGAAAATAATGTTGGATAAAGAAATCCAGATAGCTGTCATGTATTATGTTTCATCATCTCCATAATGCTTCATCCCAGTTATCCTGAGTGTTTTAGCTGTCTTTAGTCTCTTCACCAGTGGTTAATGCGTCTGACCAAGGACTTGGGCATGTCCTTCGTCAAAATTGTTGAGTTTTTCTGGAATAGGCCTGGCTACTTTGTGGAAGGCGCAATTAACCTGGGTGTAAATGGCTCCCGGCTATTGTCATCAAACATTGGAAAGGCTCTTGGTCAACTAAATTGATGTGAGGACAATATTAGAATTACATGTAAGTCAGTTTTTAGCATCTCCTCTTTGGTCACTGTGAGAGTTCCACATGTTGTATTTGAAAGCAGTGGCGGTTCTAGCTTGTATGGCTCACAGGGTGAACTCCCCCTGTGAGGAGTAAAAAGGAGTAAAAACTCCCCCTGATAATACGTAAAAATCCAAATAACTTCACAGATCTTCATTGTAAAGGGTTTAAACACTGTTTCCCATGCTTGTTCAATGAACCATAAACAATTAATGAACATGCACCTGTTGAACACTAACAGCTTACAGACGGTAGGCAATTAAGGTCACAGTTATGAAAACTTCCGACACTAAAGAGGCCTTTCTACTGACTCTGAAAAACACTATAAGAAAGATGCCCAGGGTCTCTGCTCATCTGCTTGAACGTGCCTTAGGCATGCTGCAAGGAGGCATGAGGACTGCAAATGTGGCTAAGGCAATAAATTGCCATGTCCGTACTGTGAGACGCCTAAGACAGCGCTACAGGGAGACAGGACGGACAGCTTATCATCCTCGCAGTGGCAGACCACGTGTAACAACACTTGCACAGGATCGGTACATCCGAACATCACACCTGGGGTACAGGATTGCAACAACAACTGCCCGAGTTACACCAGGAATGCACAATCCCTCCATCAGTGCTCAGACTGTCCTCAATAGCCTGCGAGAGGCTGGATTGAGGGCTTGTAGGGCTGTTGTAAGGCAGGTCCTCACCAGACATCACCGGCAACAACGTCACCTATGGGCACAAACCCACCGTCGATGGACCAGACAGGACTGGCACGAAGTGCTCTTCACTGACGAGTCGTGGTTTTGTCTCACCAGGGGTGATGGTCGGATTCGCGTTTATCATCGAAGGAATGAGCATTACACAGAGGCCTGTCTGGAGCGGGATCAATTTGTAGGTGAAGAGTCCGTCATGGTCTGGGGCGGTGTGTCACAGCATAATCGGACTGAGCTTGTTGTCATTGCAGGCAATCTCAACGCTGTGCGTTACAGGGAAGACATCCTCCTCCCTCATGTGGTACCCTTCCTGCAGGCTCATCCTGACATCATCCTGACACTGCTCGTTCTGTGCATGATTTCCTGCAAGACAGGAATGTCAGTGTTCTGCCATGGCCAGCGAAGAGCCCGGATCGCAATCCCATTGAGCACATCTGGGACCTGTTGGATCAGAGGGTGAGTGCTAGGGCCATTCCCCCCAGAAATGTCCGGGAACTTGCAGGTGCCTTAGTGGAAGAGTGGGGTAACATCTCACAACAAGAACTGGCAAGTCTGTTACTTTTGATTTTGACCCCCCTTTGTTCAGGGACACATTATTCAATTTCTGTTAGTCACATGTCTGTGGAACTTGTTCAGTTTATGTCTCAGTTGTTGAATCTTATGTTCATACAAATATTTACACATGCTAAGTTTTTATATATATATATTTTCTTTAATTTTACCCCCTTTTTTCTCCCCAATTTCGTGGTATCCAATTGTGTTAGTAGTTACTATCTTGTCTCATCGCTACAACTCCCGTACGGGCTCGGGAGAGACGAAGGTCGAAAGCCATGCGTCCTCCGAAACACAACCCAACCAAGCAGCACTGCTTCTTAACACAGCGCGCATCCAACCCGGAAGCCAGCCGCACCAATGTGTCGGAGGAAACACTGTGCACCTGGCGACCTTGGTTAGCGCGCACTGCGCCCAGCCCGCCACAGGAGTCGCTGGTGCACGATGAGACAAGGATATCCCTACCGGCCAAACCCTCCCTAACCCGGACGACGCTAGGCCAATTGTGCGTCGCCCCACGGGCCTCCCGGTCGCGGCCGGCTGCGACAGAGCCTGGGCGCGAACCCAGAATCTCTGGTGGCACAGCTAGCGCTGTGATGCAGTGCACTAGACCACTGCGCCACCCGGGAGGTACACATGCTAAGTTTGCTGAAAATAAACACAGTTGACAGTGAGAGGATGTTCTTTTTTGCTGGGTTTTATATATCTATATATCTATATTTTTTTTAATAATAATTGTGCGGGCGCCCCATGCCACCCCCGGCAAGATGTTGCCCTTGGCAGCTGCCCATGTCGCCTATGCCTAAATCCGCCACTGTCTGAAAGTGGTGACATGCCTAATGGTGCTAACCAGAGAAATGTCATTGCTATTCCTACTTTGTTTTCTTTTCCTAATAGGTATAAACCAATCTTTGAGTCTCCTGTTGTTCTGAAATCTCAAAGTAATCTGACTTGTACTCAAACTTTGTGTGATTGTAAATTCAGAAAAGGATTGACATTTTTAAATTCTTAAAGTTCATAGTTTATTACCTAAAATGGATAATGTCAAGATCTGGTTCTCTCAGGCAGACCCTGCTATTTTATTTTATTTTATTTGATCTGAAACCTGATTAACTGATAAAACTCTGGACTCTGAGGTTGCTATGAATGGTTACAATGTGTTAAGGGCTGACAGGAAAGGCAAAGGTGGTGGTGTTGCTACACAAATAATCTTCTTTCTGTGTCTCTGTTAAAGGCTCCCTCCAGTCCTAAACAATTTGAATTGTTGGCTTTAAGTCTTCAGGTGGGTTCAATCTCAAAAGTAACAGTTGTAGGAATCTATCTTCCACACTCCGCCAAGAAGTGTGTACTAAACAAACGCACAGATTTAATTGCCATTTTTACTGCCCCAGAGGTGTTAATCGCTGGAGATTTTAATATTGCATGGGGAACGCAGGATGCTGACTGTTTAAAGGATTTTTGTACTAATCTAAATTTGACCCAACTGATTACAAAGCCTACTCGTCCAAACTTAAAGGACCCTACGAAATTGACTTTGATTGACCTCTTATTTACAAATACTCCAGAGAAATATGCTGGGAGTGGGGTATTTACTTGGGATATTATTGACCACTGTCCCATTGTATGTGTCAGGGATATACGGATGCCTAGATCTAAACCTCGTTTTATCAACAAGGGGATTTTTAAAAATTTCAATGAACAGGCATTTTTTTGGGGCCCTTTATTTTGGTAACCTTGATTGTATTGCATCTATACCTAACCCATGGCTGGCTCTGAACCACTTCTCAAATGTTTTCACTTGCATTGTACTGTAGATAAACATGCTCCCTTTAAAAATCTGAGAAATAAAAATAGGCCTTGGTTCAGTCCAGAGCTATCTGAAGTCATGAACAACAGAGATGCTGCCTGCGCCAAAGGTAGATTCACAGACTGAGGCCCAGACTGGCAGTCTTTCAGGCAATTGAGAAATCTGCGTGGAAAACTATTTAAAAAAGCAAAATCTGATTATGTTAATACACTATCTGAATATACAGGGAACCCAGCTACATTTCGGAAAGCTGTTACATCACTGAAGGGTTGTGTCTCCTCTTCTTTCCCCCAATAAATGAATTTAGATTCTGGCCCTATTACTGACTAAATGGATATCATTAAAGCATTTATTCACCATTTTATCTCTGTGGGCTATATATTTGAATGTATTTCAAAGCCAGCTCTTGAAAAGAATAGTTTTGATGTTGAAGTTAAAAATCATTTGAACGGTACTGAAAATGCTGGTCAGGAGTTTTCTTTTCGGAAATTCTGAGATTAAGAAGTCCTGGATGCTTTGCTAACATGAGACAACAGCAAAATCCACAGTGGCTGATCATTTGGAGCCTGGTCTGCTTAAGTGTGCAGCTCCCTTTATTGCTGGTTCAGTAGCCCACATTTTTAATTTAACATTGTTATCAGGAAGTATTCCAAAAGCATGAAAATATGCATATGTGCTGCTACTCCATAAAGGTGGGGATACAAATGATCTTGGCAACTATCGCTGTCACACCCTGATCTGTTTCAGCTGTCTTTGTGATTGTCTCCACCCCCTCCAGGTGTTTCCCATCTTCCCCATTAGCGCCTGTATATTTATACCTGTGTTTTCTGTCTGTCTGTGCCAGTTGGTCTTGTTTGTCAAGTCAACAAGTGATTTGTTTCTCAGCGGTGCGGCGTTAAAGTGTTTAAAAATATATATTAAAAAATGATATATATTTGTTAGTCCCAGTTGCTCTTTTCATTGTCCTCCTGGTTCTGAGCCTGTCCTCACTGAGCCTGCCTGCCTGACCACTCTGCCTGACCACTCTGCCTGCCTACTGACCTGCACCTTTTTCCCTGCTGGATTTTTGTCCTCTTTTTTTTTTTTGACCGCTTACCCTGAGCCTGCCTGCCGTCCGGTACTGTTGCCTCACCTCTGGTTTACTGACCCCTGCCTGTCTATTGCCTGCCCCTATTGGATCATTAAAACTATCGTTAATTTGACGTGGTCTGCATCTGGGTCTTACCTTCCTACCTGATAATCGCCTCATTTCAAGACTACATTGTTTAGCTAAGATTCTTGAATCATTGGTTAATTTACAACTTTGTTCCTCTTTATCTGGTTTATATTAAAAATACAATTATCAATCAGGGTTTAGGCCTGGGCATAGTACTACCACAGCAACCACGTTAGTTAATGATCTTGTCCAAGCCTTGGTTTCTAAAAAGAGCTGTGCTATGTTGTTTATTGACCTGTCAAAGACATTTGATGCTGATCATTCTGTTTTGCTGAAGAAGTTATCAAGGTAGGTCTGGGATATACAGGCTGTTTATGGTTTCAGATATCTTTGCAACAGAACTCAGGCCATCTTGACAGATGGGGTTAAATCTGAATTTCTTGAGATTCAAAAAGGTGCTCCTCAGAGTTTTATTTTTGGTCCATTTATTGTTCACCTTGTATATTAATGACATAGGAAACACTGTTAATACTTGTAACATTCATCTCCATTGTATTCCTGTGCCACCTTGGTGCAGCAGGCCATTCGTGAACTTCAGCATGACTTTGATTCAATTCAGAAATCGCCTAAAACCAAGCTCATGCTGTTCTGTAAGGTGTGATTAACCCACATGTTTATGTTCTTTCCAACGGCGTGACTCACATGGCAGATGGGGGATGTCATCAAATATAAAATTGTATTGCAGATCGTTGGCTCTACGGTTGCCTGTCGAGTGTGGGGGAAAGTCTCAGGTGTTAAAAGTCCACGCAATTAAGTAGGCAGCGCATGGTATAAATACTGAGTCTTCAGACTCAACACAGACTTATCTAGGTTGAGTTGCTGAAGAGCTGTGCGGATACGCTTTGTGAGAGCTCATTAAAGAATATCCACTCTACAGTTCCCAGGTAACTGCCATGGCTACTTTTGCTGAAAGTAATACTTATGTTGAACTCGTTCTGTTCATCCAACAATTAGGTAAGTATAGGCTAATATTCAATTTCAGAAAGTTTGTGCTTATCGAAGTTTATCACGAGTAATAGCCTAATCATGTTCTGTTTCCTTCCTTTAGATAAGGAAAGTAATTGTGGAGAATTTTCGGAGAGACTAATCTAGAGCAGCTGAGGACACTTTTCCACAGTGGACAGATGTGTGGCCAGCAATATCGGCAGCCCGCATCCAAACTGGAGAAAGCCGATATTTTAGAGATGGCAGTGAGATTCCTATAGGAGACAACCACTGCGGGTGTTTCACCCAGCTACTCTCAGGGATTCTCCCAGTGTCTGCAGGAGACCCTCCGGCAGCTGTCCCTTCACGTGTCCCTGCAGGCGGCAGAATGAGGGGAGATCAAACGGTTCTAGGTGCTCCAGAGAACACCACCGTCCAAGCAAAGCCCTGCCAAGCGGTCAACATCGAGATCATCATCACCGCGATCCCAAGGCTCTCTGTGGAGACCGTGGTAATACTGACAATGACCGCAAGACGGGGGAAAGTATCTCAACATTTTGGATCAGATTTGCGCCTCAGGCTAACAACCAATGCATATTGTCTTTGTGGCATGATTATGTTATTTTTGTATTTTTATCGCCAGTTGTGCAAGATTTGCACATACACTACATGACCAAATGTATATGGACACCTACTTGTTGAAGCATCATTCCAAAATCATGAACATTAATTCCCCCTTTGCTGCAATAACAGCCTCCATTCAGCCACGAGCATTAGTGAGGTCGGGCACTAATGTTGGGCAATTAGGCCTGGCTTGCGGTCTGCGTTCCAATTCATCCCAAAGTTGTTCGATGGGGTTGAGGTCAGGGCTCTGTGCAGACCAGTCAAGTTCTTCCACACCGATCTCTACAAACCATTTCTGTATGGATCTCGCTTTGTGCACAAGGGCATTGTCATTCTGAAACAGGAAAGGGTCTTCCCCAAACTGTTGCCACGAAGTTGGAAGCACAGAATTGTATATAATGTCATTGTATGCTGTAGCGTTGATTCCCCTTCACTGGAACTAAGGGGCCTATTCCGAACCATGAAAAACAGCCCCAGACCATTATTCCTCCTCCACCAAACTTTACAGTTGGCACTATGGATTTGAGCAGGTAGCATTTTCCTAGCATCCACCAAACCCAGATTCATCCGCTGGACTGCCAGATGGTGAAGCATGATTCATCACTGCTCCAGAGTCCAATAGCAGCAAGCTTTATACCACTTCAGCCGATGCTTGGCTTTGCGCATGGCAATTTTAAGCCTGTGTTCAACAGCTCAGCCATGTAAACCAATTTGATGAAGCTCCCGAAGAACAGTTATTGGGCTGAAGTTGCTTCCGGAGGCAGTTTGGAACTTGGTAGCGAGTGTTGCAACCGAGGACAGACGATTTTTATGCACTACGCGCTTCAGCACTTGGTGGTCCCGTTCTGTGAGCTTGTGGGGCCTACTACTTTGCGGCTGAGCCATTGTTGCTCATAGACCTTTCCACCTCACAATAACAGCACTTACAGTTGACCGGGGCAGCTCTAGCAAGGCTTTAATTTGACAAACTGACTTGTTGGAAACGTGGCATCCTATGGTGGTGCCATGTTGAAAGTCATTGAGCTCTTCAGTGTTTGTCAATGGAGATTGCGTGGCTGTGTGCTCTTTTTTAAATGTATTTTTTAAATACACCTTTCAGCAACGAGTGTCGTTGAAATACACGAATCCACTAACAAAAGTATATCTTGTTTTAATGTACCCATGAAATTGTCTACAGTGTATGATGAATACACTTCAAAGCAATTTTATAGTTATTTAGCATTTTATAAAGGCTTTATACTCTGTTTTGCTGTATATTACTTTTCATTTCAAGTTCAGCAATGATTATTTTTACATGTTGTAATTGATACCACTTATTAAACATTCCTGATTATTTTATTTAAATGATATTCGTAATATCGTGTAGCATGTCTTTCACTGTTATCACAGTGACTCAAGTTACACACTGTCAATGGTGGAATGACTTTCAACATAATTATGTAGGTAGGCTAACATTGATCTACCTGATTTTTGGTTTATTCAAATTGACTCAATGAGAAATCACCTCAAGGTGAATAGACACATGATTAAACATCACAACACGTCTTGGAGAATTGTCCAAGTTCTTATGATACTCCAACAGAGTACAGGAAACACATTTACAGTCTTTATGAAAGACAAGATAATTGTTTAAAATTAACAAGAGGTTTTACATTGAGAGAACACACATTTCTCTGCAATATCTTCACTGAAATGATCAGAATAACATTCACATAAAGCAAATTCTATCATTTTGGGGTAAATACTCATGATGGATAAATACTCAGACTGATACATACTCAATAACTTTTCAATATTACCTTATCACGAGAAGAATGTCGTGGTAACAAAACGTTTTCCTATATGGTTTGAGCTTAAAGCAGATGAGTCATACAGACAATCACAAACAGTTTGATGATATAAAACCTATTTTTGGTTAAAAATCCTCATGGAGAACCATTCAAGTTATTGTTTATCATGATCAACATGACACGTTTCATAAAACATAAAGGTTATTATTTCAAATAAAACAACAAAAATGGATTATTCAATTACATTTTTATTTAAAAAATGTTCTCAGTCACAACAAGACGTTTCTTATGGCTGCAAGCCCGACGTCGGTACACTTATGACAACAGCCAGCTCAAGTGCAGGGCGCGAAATTCAAAATATATATTTTTTAAATATTTAACTTTCACACATTAACAAGTCCAATACAGCATATGAAAGGTACACATCTTGTGAATCCAGCCAACATGTCCGATTTTTAAAATGTTTTACAGGGAAGACACAATATGTAAATCTATTAGCTAACCACGTTAGCAAAAGACACCACTTTTTTTACTCCATCAGTAGCTATCACAAATTCGACCAAATAAAGATATAAATAGCCACTAACCAAGAAACAACTTCATCAGATGACAGTCTGATAACATATTTATTGTATAGCATATGTTTTGTTAGAAAAATGTGCATATTTCAGGTATAAATCATAGTTTACATTGCAGCTACAATCAGAAATTGCACCGAAAGCAGCCATAAAACTTACAGACACCAACATCAAATACCTAATTACTCATCATAAAACATTTCTGAAAAATACATAGTGTACAGCAAATGAAAGACAGGCATCTTGTGATTCCAGCCAATATTTCCGATTTATTAAGTGTTTTACAGCGAAAACAAAATGTAGCGTTATATTAGCTTAGCACAATAGCCAGAAACACTTGGGCGCCGACGACTAGTTCACATCTACGACAGATATATGAAATAGCATCATAAAATGTTTCTTACTTTTGCTGATCTTCCATCAGAATGTTGGACAAGGTGTCCTTTGTCCAGAACAGTCGTTGTTTGGATTTAGAACGGCAACTTTCCCTCTTCATTTAGCACGCGCACTAGCCAAGTGGCACAGATCTCTCCATCGTCAACAAAGTCAGAGAACGGAACACGGCAAAACTCCCGAAAAAATGTCAATAATCTGATTAAACTATATTGAAAAAACATACTTTACGATGATATGGTCACATGTATCAAATAAAATCAGAGCCGGAGATAGTAGTCGTCCATAACGGCAGCTAAACAGAAGGCAATCCCACTGTCCACCTCGCGCTCCCAAGAGTACCGGAAATGAGGGACACGTCATACAAAGAGCTTGTATTCCAATTCAGACCAAGATAAACACGAAATTTCTTCTCTCACAGCCTCTTGACATCCAGGGGAAGGTCTATGAAGTGCACGTATACTCTTACGTATCATGCCCATGTATAGGCAGGAAGTAGAACAGAGCATCGATTTCAGACTTTCCACTTCCTGGTCAGGAAGTTTGTGCCAAATGAGTTCTGTTTGACTCACAGATATAATTCAAACGGTTTTAGAAACTAGAGAGTGTTTTCTATCCAATAGTAATAATAATATGCATATTGTACGAGCAAGAATTGAGTACGAGGCCGTTTGAAATGGGCACCTTTTATCTGGTTACTCAATACTGCCCCTGCAGCCATAAAAAGTTAAAACCTCATGCATAAACAGAATATGAGGAATATATCTTCCTATTCTCACTACTGTCCATGACATACATTTTAGACCAACATGGTCCATTGTGATTGTCTGCGAGTGGAGCTCCAGTCTGTAGGACTCTACCAGGGCCTCCAGAGGGCGCTGTTGACTGGACTCTAGTCTTTGCTCATGCTGTGCTGGGTTGGGGAGCTGAGCTGAGGCAGGTCACTCTCCATTCTGTTCTTATCAGAGGATGGCTGCAGGTTCTGGAAGTTGCTCAGCAGTCTTCTCTGGGACTGTGTCTTCACCTCATCCTTGGACAGGAAGTGCACAATCTCTTGGACACATCTGGAGTAACCCTGATTGACAGGTGCTGAACAGGAGGAGGAGCTCACTGGCTGGTACTGTTGCTGTCGTTTCAGGAAGCAAACTGTCATCTCCAGGATGTCGGCTTTCTCTAGCTTGGAGTCGGGCTGCTGATTGAGGATCTCTGGACCCAGGAAAGGCTGCTGTTGATACGATCTATGCTTCTTCGCTGCAAGGCTTTCTTCGCTGCAAGAAGAGAAGTCATTAATAACCTTATTCTGGAATATGACATTATTTAAACACAAACAATCAATGAAATTAAATATATTTCCTTGAATTTGAATCTTCAATTTATTTTATTGGTCAGAGTCAGGTGCTCCTCAGAGAGGATCATAGCTGAAGTTATTGTAGTTGCCATGGCTGGATCTCTGTGCTGTAGAGGCCTCTGTGTAGAGTGAATCTGATTTCTACTGGCTTCATCTCCTATATATAGTGGGTCTTGGGCTTGTTGGAGATCCTCACAGTCTGTATCCAATGGGTGAGCTTGGGAGGACAACGAGGAATGTGGAGCTGCCACATGCTCAGTGTTCTTATTTCTGGGGGACAATGGTCACATCTCAGGGGAACAGGTGGAGGGGTGGAGGGTGATGGAGAGTCACTCACAGAGCGCTGTGTGAATCTGGGAAAGTGGTGACCCCAGATCTGCTGCCTGATGTTGGGATCAATGACACAGACAGAGCACACGCTCATCATCACAATTTACACTTGTGCGACTGACACAAATCCTGTACATTAAAACTCTTGGTGCTACCCAAATCCTTTTGATTGTTCAATTTTGAAGAACAGCCTACTATTTCCTTGATACAGTGCAGTTTTGGTCAAGTTTAGGCACTTCAAATGATTTTGAACTATGAGCTGTTAATCTGATTTGATGAATGATTTGCATTATTTTACTTTATTTCTAAACAATATCCATTTGGTAATTCCTTGTGATTTCAGTTTTTCACCTCTTTTAAACCCGAAAAATAAAACAATTAGACAATATTAGGTCAAAGTAGGATATAACGTTTTTGGGAGGGAATACACTCCCTGTTTTGGGAGTCCAGAAGCAGCAGATTTGTCCTCGGTCTTGGATCTACTGGTCAGTGTGAGTAGAGAGCTGATCTAAGTTTCCCACACTGACTCCTGTTTGCTGTGATCAATGCATTACAAAACCTGCTCAGTGGACAATTAGTGACGGCTATTGGCTCTGTGTTGTACTATAGACAGAGCCTGACGTCACAGACCATCTAGATTCTGGAGGGAAACAGCAGCATGGGGGGACTATGCTAACATATGGAATCGTTTTAAGATGATCATACCATGGATCATTTAGCTATTTCATTTTGAATTCTAGGACCTCTTTAGGTACCCTAAAAAAAAGATTTACAAAAGATTTGATAAAATATTGCATTTGGCTTTTACCCCTATATCCCATAGCATTGAATAACACATTCATAAATGTGACTAACCACCTGGATTCGGTCCTATGTAGGAAAATTTGAAATTTAGTTTTTTACATTGGATAAAAGTAGAGACTCAGAGCTAGAAAATGGTATATCATACATTGCAGTTGAGGAACAATGGGAAAGTAACTCTGCTTTGGAAGTTGATAAACTTGTAACCCCACTTTTGAGAAAATGTTCCTTGAATGTTTGGTACACCTACTGGAGAGCTCTTCTTTGTCTACACCCATTCAGCATAGTTCTTTAAGGATTCACATGTCAGGACATGTGCTAAACAGAATGAGTAGTGTAGTAAACAACCAAAGATTTCAAGACTAAAACTGGTTAAAGTTGTAGCCTACAATAAGGAAAAACTCCAGGTAAATATACACTTTAACTAGTCCTTGACCTACACTACCGGTCAAAAGTTTTAGAACACCTACTCATTCAGGGGTCTTTTTTGGTTACTACATGATTCCATATGTGTTATTTCATAGTTTTGATGTCTTCACTATTATTCTACAATGTAGACAATAGTAAAAATAAATAAAAACCTTCGAATGAGTAGGTGTGTCCAAATGGACAATGAACACAATCGCATTTTATCAATGTCAAATTGAATGCACAGAAATACTCTGATGAGATCCTGAGACCTATTGTCGTGCCATTCATCCTCCGCCATCACCTCATGTTTCAGCATTATAATGCACTACCCCATGTTACAAGGATAGAGACTCAGATTCCTAGAAGCTGAAACAGTACACAATTCCTAGAAGCTGAAAATGTACCAGTTCTTTTCATGGCCTGCATACTCACCAGACCTATTGAGCATGTTTGGGATGCATGTACGTGTTCGATGTGTATGACATCATGTTCCAGTTCCCGACAATATTCAGTAACTTCGCACAGCCATCGAAGAGGAGTGGGACAACATTCCACAGGCCACAATCAACATCCTGATCAACTCTATGTGATGGAGATGTGTCACGCTGCACACCAGATAGGGACTGGTTTTCTGATCCACACCCCTACCTTTTTTTTAAGGTATCTGTGACCAAAAGATGCATATCTGTATACTCAGTCATGTGAAATCCATAGATTAGAGCTTCATTGATTTATTTCAATAGACTGATTTCCTTATAGGAATTAATCAGGATGTTGATCAGGATGTTGTAACTCAGTAACATCTTTAAAATTGTTGCATGTTGCGTTAATATTATTGTTCACTATATATACAATAAAAAGAACATACATTTAGAGTCAAGGCAGGTAAAATAGCAAAAGTGGGCTAGGTGCTAAATATATTTTAGATTGGGACTAGGACTATGAAAAAGACAGTCTGTAGAAGTAGGTTTTAAAAGTTCTGAGTGATAGAGCGGCTCTCAGATGGTCAGGGAGAGCATTCCATACGCGAGGGGCAAGGGAGCAGAAGACTCTGTCCACTACAGTTCGAGTTGTGTCTTGGTGACTTGAAGCAGTAGGAAGTGGCTCGACTGGAGACTGCAAATTGGCTCACTGACTGAGATGAGGTCACTGTTGTAGGTGCGGCTCAATCGATTCAGGGCTTTAAATAGAAGCATGAGAATTTTGAAGTCGATCCTGTAGTTGCCCGGTAGCCAGTGGAGGCCAGGATAGGTGTGATGTGGTCTGACTTCTGGGTCCTGGTCAGGACCCTGGCAGCACTGTTCTGGATAAATTGGCGCCTCTGTAGTAATTTGGCTAGGAGGTCCCCAAATGGTACATTGCTGTAGTCGATCCGAGAGAAGATGAAGGCGTGGATGAGTTTCTCTGCATCTGGCTGGGAGAGTGATGGTATAACCCAGGAATTATGTTTTACATATTTGTTTTATGTGGGCATCGAAGGACAGAGAAGGATCAAACTAGACTCCTAGGTTGGAGATGACAGATGACAGGTGGATGGCCTGGCCACTGATTGTAGGGCAGATGTTTCCAGCACTGGTGACCTGCTTGGGTGTCCCAATAAGCAAAGCCTCAGACTTGCTACTGTTCAACTGGAGAAAGTTCTCTTTCATCCATGCCCTGATGCCCTCTAGACAGTTGCTGAGTTTTGCTAAGGCAGAGATGGTGTCAGGGTTGGTGTTAATGTAGACCTGGGTATCGTCAGCCTAGCAGTGGAAATTGATGTTACAATCTCTGAGGATTTGGAAGGGGAGGTTGGAGATGGGCCTGTAGTTGGATAGGATGTCCTGGTTGAGATTGGTTTTCTTCAATAAAGGGGTGACAGCAGCTGTTTTGAAGATCGATGGCACCTCTATGGTCAGGAGGGACTTGTTGATCAGGGTGGTGATAAACATAAGGAGGCTTTAAACAAACAGTTCCCATCGAGCCCCTGGGGGTAAAGCTCATTATTTAAATATTTATTGTAGGAAACAGACTCACTGTTACAGAGAATCAATTCAAGTTGAGTGTGTGTTTGTGTACTGTACAGAAACAAAATTGAACATTTCAACCATGTCCCACATACAAATGGCTTCATGCCATTACTTATGTACTTAGGCCTTATTGTAGGTGTCTTCTGCCTATACCCAAGACCCAAATACTGAACATTTATGGGATCATTAGCAATTGATCCAATGATTTCCCCATAGAGACCCAGACACCCCCTCTAACCTCTGAAAGTCCCCGTCTATTGTCCCAAAGGAGCTCTGTGAGTGAGTTTTCCTGGGTTTCCCACACTCTCTCCATTCAGTGCTTTCAATGGAGGAACAATAGAAGTGTGTCTTATTACACATCACATTAGCGTTTGAGTTTGAGTGGCATAGATGCCCAACATTTTCAGAGAACTAAGATGACAGCAGCAGTTTGGGCCCAACACCTGGGATCACTGATAACCAAACTAAACAAACTGATATGCAATTGTAATACATTCTGATTATCCCCCAAAATAATACATTTAAATAAAACAGGTGCATCAGTAAAAAAAAAAAAATCTGTCATGCTTCCTGGGGAATTTGCATTTATGATTAATTATCTCTCTATAGTCAATTTCACATGTCAACTAAAACAATTAATATCATGCAATTCTGTGTGGATAAAAATGTATCTTAACTTTTATCTTACGTGGTAGATTTTGAATGAAGCACCAAGAGAGGTACAAATTAATATGTATTCAGTGTTGTATTCAATATCCTTGTTTACAGTAATGGATCATAGTAGGCTTTTTTTGGTTCTACATGTGGAATTTCATAAATCAGTAATGTAACTGTGATGGAAGGCTGTCTTTGTCAAGAGTAGAATAGAGTAACAAATGAGAAGATTTCATTTTATAATTTCTGTATTTATTCAGATTGACTTAATGATTCACATCATTGAACGCCTTAATTTAAGTTAAATATTTCAATAGAAATAAAGTGATTAAACATCACAACAAGAACTTGGACATATCTCTAAGACAGTAGTAGGCTATATAATACACAATTACTGTCTTGATAAAAGACAACATATTGTTTAAAATAAACAAGAGGTTTTACAATAAGATAGAACCGTTTTCTTTCATATGAAGTATACACATTATAATTATAATAGGGATGACATTTCACAACTAAGGTATGATCTTAAAACAGATCAAATATTGCTAACCACAGAGTGACAACATGGTAGCAACACAACATGGTAGCAGCACAAAACATGGTACAAACATTATTGGGCACTGACAACAGCACAAAGGGTAAGAAGGTAGAGACAACAATACATCACGCAAAGCAGCCACAACTGTCAGTAAGAGTGTCCATGATTGAGTCTTTGAATGAAGAGATTGAGATAAAACTGTCCAGTTTGAGTGTTTGTTGCAGCTCGTTCTAGTCACTAGCT
This sequence comes from Salvelinus namaycush, assembly GCF_016432855.1. Classification (NCBI taxonomy): domain Eukaryota; kingdom Metazoa; phylum Chordata; class Actinopteri; order Salmoniformes; family Salmonidae; genus Salvelinus; species Salvelinus namaycush. The sequence goes on from NC_052308.1 coordinate 15,605,892, forward strand.
GCAGCGAACTGAAAAGACGAGTGACCCAGCGATGTGTGTGCTTTGGGGACCTTTAACAGAATGTGACTGGCAGAACGGGTGTTGTATGTGGAGGATGAGGGCTGCAGGAGGTATCTCAGATAGGGGGGAGTGAGGCATAAGAGGGTTTTATAAATAAGCATCAACCCGTGGGTCTTGCGACGGGTATACAGAGATGACCAGTTTACAGAGGAGTATAGAGTACTGTGATGTGTCTTATAAGGAGCATTGGTGGCAAATCTGATGGCCGAATGGTAAAGAACATCTAGCCACTTGAGAGCACCCTTACCTGCTGATCTATAAATTATGTATCCGTAATCTAGTATGGGTAAGATGGTCATCTGAATCAGATGTAGTTTGGCAGCTGGGGTGAAAGAGGAGCGATTACGGTAGAGGAAACCAAGTCTAGATTTAACTTTAGCCTGCAGCTTTGATATGTCCTGAGAGAAGGACAGTGTACTGTCTAGCAATACTCCCAAGTACTTGTATTAAGTGACTACCTCAAGCTCTAAACCCTCAGAGGTAGTAATCATGCTGATGCACATGATGCTGCGCTGGGTTGGGGAGCTCAGCTGTGGCAGGTCACTCTCCCTCTGGTTCTTATCAGAGGATGGCTGCAGGCTCTGGAAGTGGCTCCGCAGTCTTCTCTGGGTCTGTGCCTTCACCTCATCCTTGGACAGGAAGTGCACAATATCTCCCTGATTGACAGGTCCTGAGCAGGAGGTGGAGTTCACTGGCTGGTACTACTGCTGTTGTCTCAGGAAGCAAACTGTCAGCTCCAGGATGTCAGCTTTCTCCAGCTTGGATTGGACTGCTGATTGAGGATCTCTGGACCCAGGAGAGACTTGAGGTGCTCAATGCTGCTGTTGATACGATCTCTGCACAACTTCTCCACCACAGGCTTTCTTAGCTACAAGAAGAGAAGGAGGGTCATTAATAACCTTATTCTGGTATATGACATTAATGAAACACAAAAAAATGATCTAATAAAATTCAATTCCTTGAATTTGAATCTCAATTTACCTTGTTGGTCAGAGTCAGGTGCTCCTCAAAGTAGATCATTGCTGAAGTGATTTAAGGTGTCGTGACTGGATCTCTGTGTTGTAGAGGTCATTGTGTAGAGATAATCTGATTTCTACTGGCTTCATCTCTCCTATATATAGTCCCAAATCTGCATATGAATGTGTGTGTCTTGGGCTTGTTTGAGAATCTCACAGTCTGTAGCCAATGGGTGAGCTTGGGAGGACAATGAGGAATGTGGAGCTGCCACATGCTCAGTGTTCTTATTACTGGGGGACAATGGTCACATCTCAGGGGAACAGGTGGAGGGTGATGGAGAGTGACTCACAGAGCGCTGTGTGAATCTGGGAAAGTGGTGACCCCCAGATCTGCTGCCTGATGTTGGGATCAATGACACTGACAGAGCTCACGCTCAGCATCACAACTTACAAAAATTCATTAAAATACCACATTATAAAACACTGGTACTCATAATATTGTAGCTTTCACTGAAAGATGTTTGACGCAGTGACATTGTACTGATCAGATTGGAGGCCATTCAGAACTCATGTTTCCCAGAAGCCCCAGGCAGCACACTTCCCTCCTCTGAGCTCCAAAGCACAGCTGGCTCTCTGCACAATGCTGAGCGTGCCCCAGTCACACGCTCTCCTCTCTCTGGAGCTGGAAGCCACAGGGACACACGACTTCTCCGACTTCTGTATGCAGCCTGCTAGCCCTGAGACACTATAGAAGTGTGTCTGCTCTCACAAAGACACACTGGTTGTTCCCATGCAGGGACACAGAGTGGTTTACAGGGCAAACCATCTGGATCAGTTATAATTCACTTCAGAAAGAGACTCTCCCAATAACAAACAGATCAGTCATTTCTATTTGTACAAATACAACATTTTCAAAACTAGTTTTTTTCTTTAATAACAAACAAACAACCTTGCCGATATGGTTTTATTTCAATTTATCATATATAAATGTTCAAATTTGATATAATTGACACATTAGGATATTGGAATAATTTTGCCTATGTACGTAGTCAAAACCTTCACGTGGAAAAATATTGGACTGAAGTATGTCCGTGCATACAGCATCTTGGTTAAAGTCATGATTTTGCCTTAATGGTTGGCTATCAGTCCAAAGACAGGTAATCCAAGCACCTATGTGCTGCACACTGGCTTTATCAAAACTTTTCTCCCGTAAAATGGCCATATTATAAATAAAGACGTGTGTTGTGTTTTGTTTGATGCGTCTATGTATTGTAATGAACAGAAAGACATGTGATCCTAACATATTTGTTATATTTGCAATATGATGATTTGTATCACTACTCAACATGGGAACATGATATTTCTGATTACACATGGGCACAGACACTTTCCCAGCGACTAACGTGGCCGACCTCTTTGGCATATGGCATAAAGAACAACTTCCCACCTGTCCTGTGAGGATTCAGCTATTATTCCCACTGAATATTGTCCCACCATCTGATTGGCTGCATAGTGTGAGACAGTGTAGAAGTAGGCACATAAATAGAGAGTGGAGATGCAGAGCTCACTAACAACGACTCTCTGAGCATCAGCTGGCCCAAGACCCGCAGCAACACAGCACAGCAGAGGAGCTACAACAACACAAACTCTCGGGCAAGACCTACAAAGACCATCATCTCTACTTTATTGACGAGTTGCAAACTCAAGACCAATATTTGAAAATGCCAGCTTACATGGACATCACTCTTCAGGACATCATGAATGTGAAGGATCAGCATATTAGGTAAGATCAGGTTAAATTACACTGAAATACTTTAGGTCATGAGGTATTAAAATGAATAGAAACAGTGTGTGAGAGAAGAGGTGTTCATGACTGTCTTGTCTTGTTTTTCAGGTGTAAACTCTCTCTGTTGGAGAGGAAATGCAGCAGCGGTGTGGAGAAACTGAAGATAGCTATTATAGAACATCTCCAGAATAGGATCCCTACATTTCCTATATCTCCTATTTTGGAGAAGACTGTGTCTTTTTTCACTCCGAAGAAGGCCTTGCTGTCACCCACCAGTTATTCCAAATGTTCCAGGGACATGCTGCGTCTCTTTCCCACTCCAGAGGACATTGTGCCACTCTGCTTCGAACAATGAACTGAGAGAGATGCATGGATGGGGAGGTTATAGGTCAGGGGTTACATATTGGGCTGACACTAGGGTCTGAGACAAAATTATCACTGCAGCGTGAGATACAAACTTGTGGAGCGGGCCTGAACTGAGCCTATGGTGAACAGAGCACAATATACTGTTCATGTGCAAATTCAGCTTGGATATATCAGAGCGCCATATCTACGTCGGGAAAATATTCCCACCATGGTGATTGGCTGGTTGTCCTATTTGTACCAGACTGTTAGAGATTGCTCTGGAACCTATTCTGTTGTTTTACATGAAATGTAAAGTTGCAGAAGCATTTGAAATGCATTGTATGTATTTATATAAGCAGAGATTTACTACTTTATTCTTTCTGTGAAATTATTAACTAAATACCCTGAGATCTGGTTTAAGGTGAAACGCTGCCTCAAATAACGGTAGAAAATAAATTCACATGCATACCTTGATTTCTGTAAAGGAACAGTGCATTGTTGTGCATGAAAATACATTTTTTACATTTTTTATTTCACCTTTATTTAACCAGGTAGGCAAGTTGAGAACAAGTTCTCATTTACTATTGCGACCTGGCCAAGATAAAGCAAAGCAGTTCGACACATACAACAACACAGAGTTACACATGGAGTAAAACAAACATACAGTCAATAATACAGCAGAAAAATAAGTCTATATACAATGTGAGCAAATGAGGTGAGATAAGGGAGGTAAAGGCAAAAAAAGGCCATGGTGGCGAAGTAAATACAATATAGCAAGTAAAACACTGGAATGGTAGATTTGCAGTGGAAGAATGTGCAAAGTAGAGATAGAAATAATGGGGTGCAAAGGAGCAAAATAAATAAATAAATAAATACAGTAGGGGGAGAGGTAGTTGTTTGGGCTAAATTATAGATGGGCTATGTACAGGTGCAGTAATCTGTGAGCTGCTCTGACAGCTGGTGCTTAAAGCTAGTGAGGGAGATAAGTGTTTCCAGTTTCAGAGATTTTTGTAGTTCATTCCAGTCATTGGCAGCAGAGAACTGGAAGGAGATGCGGCCAAAGGAAGAATTGGTTTTGGGGGTGACCGGAGAGATATACCTGCTGGAGCGCGTGCTACAGGTGGGTGCTGCTATGGTGACCAGCGAGCTGAGATAAGGGGGGCTTTACCTAGCAGGGTCTTGTAGATGACCTGGAGCCAGTGGGTTTGGCGACGAGTATGAAGCGAGGGCCAGCCAACGAGAGCGTACAGGTCGCAGTGGTGGGTAGTATGTGGGGCTTTGGTGACAAAACGGATGGCACTGTGATAGACTGCATCCGATTTATTGAGTAGGGTATTGGAGGCTATTTTGTAAATTACATCGCCGAAGTCGAGGATCGGTAGGATGGTCAGTTTTACGAGGGTATGTTTGGCAGCATGAGTGAAGGATGCTTTGTTGCGAAATAGGAAGCCAATTCTAGATTTAACTTTGGATTGGAGATGTTTGATGTGAGTCTGGAAGGAGAGTTTACAGTCTAACCAGACACCTAGGTATTTGTAGTTGTCCACATATTCTAAGTCAGAACCGTCCAGAGTAGCGATGTTGGACGGGCGGGCAGGTGCAGGCAGCGATCGGTTGAAGAGCATGCATTTAGTTTTACTTGTATTTAAGAGCAATTGGAGGCCACGGAAGGAGAGTTGTATGGCATTGAAGCTCGTCTGGAGGGTTGTTAAAGATAAGGTAAATGTTTATTTTATTTTATCTTATTTTATCTTTATCTTATCCAAAGAGGATTTATATTCTTGTTAATATTGTTGTCTAATTTTTCAGCTAATAAAACTGCAGACTGTAACGTCCTGACCAGAGTTCGTATGTGTTTTGCTTGTTTAGTGTTGGTCAGGACGTGAGCTGGGTGGGAATTCTATGTTGTGTGTCTAGTTTGTCTGTTTCTATGTTGGGTTAAATGTGTTGCCTGATATGGTTCTCAATTAGAGGCAGGTGTTTGACGTTTCCTCTGATTGAGAACCATATTAAGGTAGGCTGTTCTCACTGTTTGTTTGTGGGTGATTGTTCCTGTGTCAGTGTTGGTGCTACACGGGACTGTGACGGTTAGTGTGTTTTGTCAGTTTGTATAGTGTCTTGTTTTGTTTGATTAAATTAATTATGTCTAATTACCACGCTGCACATTGGTCCTCTGATCCTTCTCGCCTCTCCTCGTCTGAGGAGGAGGACGACGTAGACTGCCGTTACAGAATCACCCACCAAACAAGGATCAAGCAGCGTGGCAACGGGCAGCAGCGACAGCAGCAGCGGTACCAGGAGGAATGGTCATGGGAGCAAATATTGAACGGAGAAGGACCCTGGGCTAAGGTTGGAGAGAATCGCCGCTCTCGGGAGGAGATGGAGGCAGCGAAAGCCCAGGATCGGTGGTATGAGGAGGCAGCACGGAAGCGTGGCTGGAAGCCCGTGAAGAAACCCCCAAAATTTCTTGGGGGGGGGGGGGGTAAAGGGTAGTGTGGCGAGGGCAGGTAGGAAACCTGCGCCCACTTCCCATGCTTACCGTGGAGAGCGGGAGTACGGGCAGACACCGTGTTATGCGGAAGAGCGCACGGTGTCTCCTGTACGGGTGCATAGCTCGGTGCGGGTTATTCCACCTCCCCGCACTGGGCGGGCTAGATTGAGCATTGAGCCAAGTGCCATGAAGCCGGCTCTACATATCTGGCCTCCAGTACATCTCCTCGGGCCGGTGTACATGGCACCAGCCTTACGCATGGTGTCCCCGGTTCGCCAACACAGCCCAGTGCAGGTTATTCCACCTCCCCGCACTGGACGGGCTACGGGGAGCATGCAACCAGGTAAGGTTGGGCAGGCTCAGTGCTCAAGGGAGCCAGTACGCCTGCACGGTCCGGTATATCCGGCGCCACCTTCCCGCCCCAGCCCAGTACCACCAGTGCCAACACCACGCACCAGGCTTCCAGTGCGTCTCCAGAGCCCTGTTCCTCTTCCACGCACTCTCCCTGTGGTGCGTGTCTCCAGCCCAGTGCCTCCAGTTCCGGCACCACGCACCAAGCCTCCTGTGCGTCTCCAGAGCCCTGTACGCACTGTTCCTTCTCCCCGCACTCGCCCTGAGGTGCGTGCCCTCAGCTCGGTACCACCAGTGCCGGTACCACGCACCAGGCCTATAGTGCGCATCGAGAGTCCAGTGTGCCCTGTTCCTGCTCCCCGCACTAGCCTTGAGGTGTGTGTCTCCAGTCCGGTACCACCAGTTCCGGCACCACGCACCAGGCCTACTGTGCGCCTCAGCAGGTCAGAGTCATCCGTCTGCCCAGCGCCATCTGAGCCATCCGTCTGCCCAGCGCCATCTGAGCCATCCGTCTGCCCAGCGCCGTCTGAGCCATCCGTCTGCCCAGCGCTGTCTGAGCCATCCGTCTGCCCAGCGCCGTCTGAGCCATCCGTCTGCCCAGCGCCATCTGAGCCATCCGTCTGCCCAGCGCCATCTGAGCCATCCGTCTGCCCAGCGCCATCTGAACCATCCGTCTTCCCAGCGCCATCTGAGCCATCCGTCTGCCCAGCGCCATCTGAGCCATCCGTCTGCCCAGCGCCATCTGAGCCATCCGTCTGCCACGAGCCATTAGAGCCGCCCGTCTGTCCCGAGACATTAGAGCCGCCCGTCTGTCCGGAGCCGCTAGAGCCGCCAGCCAGTCAGGAGCTGCCAGAGCCGCCAGCCAGTCAGGAGCTGCCATAGCCGCCAGCCAGTCAGGAGCTGCCATAGCCGCCAGCCAGTCAGGAGCTGCCAGAACCGCCAGCCAGTCAGGAGCTGCCAGAGCCGCCAGCCAGTCAGGAGCTGCCAGAGCCGCCAGCCAGTCAGGAGCTGCCAGAGCCGCCAGCCAGTCAGGAGCTGCCAGAGCCGCCAGCCAGTCAGGAGCTGCCAGAGCCGCCAGCCAGTCAGGAGCTGCCAGAGCCGCACTCCAGTCATGAGCTGCACTCCAGTCATGAGCTGCACTCCAGTCATGAGCTGCCCTCCAGTCATGAGCTGCCCTCCAGTCATGAGCTGCCCTCCAGTCATGAGCTGCCCTCCAGTCACACGTGGTCCCGTGTGGCTCAGTTGGTAGAGCATGGCGCTTGCAACGCCAGGGTTGTGGGTTCAATTCCCACGGGGGGACCAGGGTTCAATTCCCACGGGGGGACCAGGATGAATATGTATGAACTTTCCAATTTGTAAGTCGCTCTGGATAAGAGCGTCTGCTAAATGACTTAAATGTAAATGTAAAAATGAGCTGCCACTCAGTCCGGAGCTGCCACTCAGTCCGGAGCTGCCATTCGTCCTGAGCTACCTCTCTGTCCTGAGCTACCTCTCTGTCCTGAGCTACCTCTCTGTCCTGAGCTACCTCCTAAATCATGTGGGGAGGATTCTCAGGCCAAGGTTGTGGGCGAGGGTCGCCACTCAAAGGACGCTAAGGAGGGGGACAAAGACAGTGGTGGAGTGGTGTCCTCGTCCACCGCCGGAGCGGCCACCGCGGACAGATGCCCACCCAGACCCTCCCCTTGAGTTTTAGGGGTGCGTTCGGAGTCCGCACCTCAGGGGGGGGGTACTGTAACGTCCTGACCAGAGTTCGTATGTGTTTTACTTGTTTAGTGTTGGTCAGGACGTGAGCTGGGTGGGAATTCTATGTTGTGTGTCTAGTTTGTCTGTTTCTATGTTGGGTTAAATGTGTTGCCTGATATGGTTCTCAATTAGAGGCAGGTGTTTGACGTTTCCTCTGATTGAGAACCATATTAAGGTAGGCTGTTCTCACTGTTTGTTTGTGGGTGATTGTTCCTGTGTCAGTGTTGGTGCTACACGGGACTGTGACGGTTAGTGTGTTTTGTCAGTTTGTATAGTGTCTTGTTTTGTTTGATTAAATTCATTATGTCTAATTACCACCCTGCACATTGGTCCTCTGATCCTTCTCGCCTCTCCTCGTCTGAGGAGGAGGACGACGTAGACTGCCGTTACACAGACAAAATCCAACACACTTTTCTTTGTCTATTCCTCCTATCTTTGATTTGCAATCGTCTAAAGTACTTAAGTAAAAATACTTGAAAGTACTACTTAAGTCGTTTTTTGGGGGTATCTGTAATTTACTCTTTATATTTTTAACAACTTTTACTTTAGTACATTCCTAAAGAAAAGTATGTACTTTTTACTCCATACATTTTCCCTGACACCCAAAAGTACTCGTTAAATGTTGAATGCTTAGCAGGACAGGAAAATTGCCTAATTCACACATTTATCAAGAGAACATCCCTGGTCATCCCTACTGCCTCTGATCTGGCAGACTCACTAAAGACATGCTTTGTTTGTAAATTATGATTGAGTGTTGGAGCATGCCCCTAGCTGTCCATAATTGTAATTTATTTTTATTCGAAAATGATGCCTTCTGGTTTTCTTTATATAAGGAATTTGAAATTATGTATACTTTTACTTTTGATACTTAAGTATATTTTAGCAATTACTTTTACGTTTGATACTTAAGTATATTTAAAACCAAATACTTTTAGACTTTTACTCAAGTAGTATTTTACTTGGTGACTTTCACATTTACTTGAGTCATTTTCTATTAAGATATCTTTACTTTTACTCAAGTATGACAATTGGGTGCTTTTTCCACCACTGGTGATTAGTGTCTGAAATGAATACTGATTTTTACTGGTTTCATTTACCAGCATATTGAAACAGAAGTACATCTTCTGATTATTTGAATGTACTTCCACGAAAACGTATACACTGCAAAAAAGTCCAAAGCATCATTATGGTACTTCACATAAAGAAGGTCTTACCATTTCCCCCAAAGGTTTGACTTGCTCTCATGGATTTACATGCATGGGACTGGTGGTCCTCCATATTTTTTACACCAGTTAATTCCTTTAATCCATCGGGGGAAGTGCACTAGGAGAGAATGGTAGAGAATAGGACTCTTAATTATCTTGTATTATGTGCATCACTTTTAAGTAGGGCACTGCAGGAAACCACATGTAGGATAAGCAAGCGTATTTGGGCGCAACCAGTCTACTGTATTTGTTGAGCACTAACTGTGACATAATTTCCATCAGTAGTTATTAATAGTAACAACTAGCATTAATGACTAATTAATTAATAATTATTGCATTACTAATACTACATTAAATAATTAATTGCATTAGCAGTAATTAATGACCGGCAAATTGACAAGTAAACATAGTTCAATTAATAATCACTCACGAGAAGGCAGCATATGAATTTGTTTCCTGCGTGACTAATGACAAAAAAGTCCCCTCGGAGCAGTTTTTTTTAAACTTTGACATTTTATTTTGAGTCTCTTATCAATGTTTTAATTTTAAATGAATTGCACATCAAACGACCTAATTTCGTAATCTCTTTAACTCAGTCAATTTGAATACTTAGGTAGGCCTAGTTAGTTGGCAACTTTTGAGTTGTATCTGTCATGTTTGTCTCTCACTGGTGAGATTCAGCAGCAGAACACATTAAGTTAAACCGAGTTTGTTTTGTCTCAAGTCGTCTTAATTTAAAAGGCCTAGAAGTCACTGAAACGTACTTACATAGATGTCATGAGTGCACGTGTTGTTGCAGAAAAATAAATAGGCCTTTTGGAGACATTTTGGAGACATTTTGGCAGTTGGTATGGTATGATTTTTTAGTTATGAATTATGAAAGCCGTTTAGGTAGACATACGTAGGCTACTGTACTATATCTGGAAACCAGTTTAATTAGAAACATTTTGACATTTCACATTTCAACGGAGTGTAATGAATCAAACAAACATTAATTGTTTTCGATGATTGTTTTTATTCGCATCGACTTGATTTGAAGATTTACATTCAATTTGAAAACATGTTTTCAATCTTTACAATACCTTCTCAGAATACGAGGAATACTGATACACTCACATAGCGATACAAACCAGTAGGTCTACACGTTTTAACTCCTCTCACTGTCGAGAGGAAGTATTATTCTGTCTAAAATTATGATATAATTTTCAGGGGAAAGCAATAATGTTCCGTGTAGCTCAGTTGGTATAGCACGGTGCTTGCAACGCCAGTATTGTGGGTTCGATTCCCACGGGGGACAAGTATAAAGAGGAAAATGTATGCAATCACTAGTTTAAGTCGCTCTGGTAACAGTGTCTACATAAATGTAATGACGTCTGATACTGTTTGCATGTTTTGCCATTAAGATATTCAATTTCGATATCAAAACAGTACAAATAGGAATGAACATTGTTCACTCACAATCTTTCCGCTAGAAAGACAGTGAACACTATTTCATAAATTATTAAAACTTTCCCACAGGGAACAATACACAGTATATTCACTTCATAAAAATGAAATATAAAACAGAATACACTATTGATCCTCTTGTAATCAAGAGAGGAAGATTCAAATACTGATATTGTTCAATGCATCTTTTCATTACAAATTAACATAAACTCCTGCAAATGCAGAAAATGTGGATTAACTCCTCTGTAATAAGGACTGGGAAATGTCCTGCATGAGAATGAAGCTCCAGTCTGTAAGGCTCTACCAGGGCCTCCATAGGGCCCTGTTGACTGGACCCTTCTCTTTGCTCATGCTGTGCTGGGCTGGGGTGCTCAACTGAAGCAGGTCACTCTCCCTCCTGTTCTTATCAGAGGATGGCTGCAGGCTCTGGAAGTGGCTCAGTAGTCTTCTCTGGGAGTGTGTCTTCACCTCATCCTTGGACAGGAAGTGCACAATCTCTTGGACACACCTGGAGTAACCCTGATTGTCAGGTGCTGAGCAGGAGGAGGAGCTCAATGGTTGATACTGTTGCTGTCGTTTCAGGAAGCTAACTGTCATCTCCAGGATGGTTGCTTTCTCCAGCTTGGAGTCGGGCTGCTGATTGAGGATCTCTGGACCCAAGAGAGACTTGAGCTTCTCAAGGCTGCTGTTGATACGATCTCTGCGTAACTTCTCCACCACTGGCTTTCTTAGCTGCAAGAAGGAGAGTCTTTAATAAAATTATTCTAGAATGTATTACAGGTGAGATAAAATGATGACAACTATTTTCAAGAAACAAGTCATAAAGCAAATTGTAATTTCAGTTTACCTTGTTGGTCAGAGTCAGGTGGTTCTTAGAGTAGATCATAGCTGAAGTGATTGTAGGTGCCATGGCTGGATCTCTGTGCTATAAAGGCCTCTGTGTAGAAAACATCTGATTTCTACTGGCTTCTTCTCTCCTATATATAGTCCCAAATCTGCATATGAATGTGTGGGTACTGGGCTTGTTGGCGTTTCTCAGTCTGTAGCCAATGGGGGTGCTTGGGTTCTTAATGCTGGTGGACAATGGTCACGTCTCAGGGGAACATGTGGGGGGTGATGGAGAGTGACTCACAGAGCGCTGTGTGAATCTGGGAAAGTGGTGACCCCAGATCTACTGCTTAACGTTGGGATAAATGACACAGACAGAGCACACACTCATCATCACAACGTACACATTGGGACTGACACACATATTCTGCATAAAAATGTACAGTGCTTTCTAATCAAATCAAATGTATTGGTCACATACACGTGTTTAGCAAATGTTATTGTGGGTGTAGCGAAATGCTTATGCTTTTAACTCCGACAGTGCAGTAATATCTAACAAGTAATGTCTAACAGTTTCACAACATATACCCAAAATACACATACATCTAAGTAAGGAATTGTCACGCCCTGACCTTAGAGAGCCTTTTTATGTCTCCATTAGGTTTGGTCAGGGTGTGATATGGGGTGGGCATTCTATGTTTTTGTTTTCTATGATTTTGTATTTCTATGTTTTGGCCGGGTATGGTTCTCAATCAGGGACAGCTGTCTATCGTTGTCTCTGATTGGGAACCATACTTAGGTAGCCCTTTTTCCCTCCTTTCAGTGTGGGAAGTTAACTTTGTTTGTGGCACATTGCCCTTAAGCTTCACGGTTGTGAAGCGCTTTGGTCCACTTCTTACGACAGCCGTGACAGGAATGGATTAAGAATATATACTTATATGTCAGAGTGGCATTGGACTAAGATACAGTGGCATAGTATAGAATACAGTATATACATATGAGATGCATGATGCAATATTTACACACAATTAAAGTGACTAAGATACCGTAGAATAGTATAGAGTACAGTTTATACATATGAGATGAGTAATGCAAGATACAAAGACACTATTAAAGTGTCTAGTGTTTCATTTCCTTAAAGTGGCCAGTGATTCCTAATCTATGTCTATAGGCAGCAGCCTCTGATGTGTTGGAGATGTCTTTTTAACAGTCAGTGGTGTAGTATAGAATATAATGCAGTATATACATATGAGATGGGTGATGCAATAGCTGTTTTTCAGTCTCTCGGTCCCAGCTTTGATACACCTGTACTGACCTCGCCGTCTGGATGATAGCGGGGTGAACAGGCAGTTGCTCGGGTGGTTCAGATGTCCTTGATGATCTTTTAGGCCTTCCTATAGCATCGGGTGCTGTAGGTGTCCAGGAGGGCGGGAAGTTTTCCCCTGGTAATGCGTTGGGCAGACCGCACCACCCTCAGGAGAGCTTTGCGGCTGTGGGCGATGCAGTTGCCATACCAGGTGGTGATACAGCCCGACAGGATGCTCTCAATTGTGCATCTGTAAAAATGTGTGAGGGTTTTAGGTGTTAAGCCACATTTCTTTAGCCTGCTGAGGTTGAAGAAGTTCTTCACCACACTGTCTATGTGGGTGGACCATTTCAGTTTGTCAGTGATGTGTACGCCGAGGAACTTGAAGCTTTCCACCTTCTCCACTGCGGTCCCATCAATGTGGATGGGGTGGGGGGGGGGGGGGGGGGGGGTGCTCCCTCTGCCGTTTCCTGAAGTCCACGATCATCTCCAATAATGCATTTCATTGGAGGATTCCTAGCCTACCGTATCATATTTAAATAGGGGGGTGGCAGGTAGCCTAGTGGTTAGAGCATTGGGCCAGTAACTGAAAGGTTGCTGAATCGATTCCCCGAGCTGACAAGGTAAAAATCTGTTGTTCTGCCCCAGAACAAGGCAGGTAACCTACTGTTCCATGGTAGGCTGTCATTGTAATTAAGAATTTCTTCCTGACTGACTTGCCTAGTTAAATAAAGAAAATATTTGATGACTGCATTATGAATGTGACCTCTTGATTTGTTTATTTGAATAAAATAAGTGCTGTTTCAAAATTCTGTGCAAATTTATTATTTTAGATTGTTTGCTTCATCCCTAAAAAGTTTTAACACTTTTGAGATGAATTCATAATTGTTCATGCTACATTTTTTCCAAATTATTATGAAGTCAACATAATCCACGTAATGAGATACATTCTTATAGAAGACAGAGAAAATAGCAATATGAGCAACACATAGATCAATATTGGTGTGACTTCAACATAATTTCTCATAACTATTTGAGAGAAGTTATGTTGCAATAATGTTCCTTTTTATTCAGATTGGAGGGAATACACTTCCAGCTTTGAAAGTCCAGATGCAGCAGATGTGTCCTCTGTCTTGGAGCTACTGGTCAGTGTGAGTAGAGAGCTGAGTTTCCCACAGTGAGTCCAGTGTGCTGTGATCAATGCACTACAAAAGCTGCTCAGTGGACCATTAGTGATGGCTATTGGCTCTGTGTTGTACTATAGACACAGCCTGACGTCACAGACCATCTGGAATCTGGAGGGAAACTCCTATACTGGCTGATTCATCACATTCTCTTATAGGTACAGGTATATATATATATATATAAAAAAAATGCACATTTGTGGCCTGCTGGAGGTCATTTTGCAGGGCTCTGGCAGTGCTCCTCCTTGCACAAAGGCGGAGGTAGCGGTCCTGCTGCTGGGTTGTTGCCCTCCTACGGCCTCCTCCACGTCTCCTGATGTACTGGCCTGTCTCCTGGTAGCGCCTCCATGCTCTGGACACTACGCTGACAGACACAGCAAACCTTCTTGCCACAGCTCGCATTGATGTGCCATCCTGGATGAGCTGCACTACCTGAGCCACTTGTGTGGGTTGTAGACTCCGTCTCATGCTACCACTAGAGTGAAAGCACCGCCAGCATTCAAAAGTGACCAAAACATCAGCCAGGAAGCATAGGAACTGAGAAGTGGTCTGTGGTCACCACCTGCAGAACCACTCCTTTATTGGGGGTGTCTTGCTAATTGCCTATAATTTCCACCTTTTGTCTATTCCATTTGCACAACAGCATGTGAAATTTATTGTCAATCAGTGTTGCTTCCTAAGTGGACAGTTTGATTTCACAGAAGTGTGATTGACTTGGAGTTACATTGTGTTGTTTAAGTGTTCCCTTTATTTTTTTGAGCAGTGTATATATATACACCTCAGCCAAATACATTTAAACTCAGTTTCTCAATTCCTGACATTTAATCCTAATAAAAATTCCCTGTCTTAGGTCAGTTAGGATCACCACTTTATTTTAAGAATGTGAAATGTCAGAATAATAGAGAGAATGATTTATTTCAGCTTTTATTTCTTTCATCACATTCCCAGTGGGTCAGAAGTTTATATACACTCAATTAGTATTTGATAGCATTGCCTTTAAACTGTTTAACTTGGGTGAAACGTTTTGGGTAGCCTTCCACAAGCTTCCCACAATAAGTTGGGTGAATTTTGGCCCATTCCTCCTGACAGAGCTGGTGTAACTGTCACGATCTTTCAAGATCGAACCCAGAAGCAGACCAGGACAAGGAGCGTAGGAAGAAGGTGAGTATTTATTTACAGTGAAATGTGAAAAGGTAGATATATCCAGATGGCGTAACGGGCAGCGGTGGTGAGTAGATGAGAGGAAATAGGTGAATCCAATGTAGTAGCAGAATCCTCTGTCAACCAGGCGGGAATGGAGTGAATGATCCAGGTGAGTAACTGAAGACAAAACAAACGGAGGTAAATTCAAGGCAAGCAATACGTAAATGAAAACAACAAAACAAATTCTATCCAACTGGAGTCTGGTACTCAGGCACAACATACTGTTCATGGCTAACGATCCGGCAGGGAATGGAAGTCAGGTCAGAGCTTTTGAAGGGTAGAGATGATGATCAGGACAGGTGTGCAGATTACTGACGGGAAACAGGTGCGGGTGAAATCAATCTCCCAATGAGCTAATTCGCCCGGCAACCAGACAGGGTGCGTTCCAGGACACCTGAAACACACTCCAGGACAGACACACAGGCAAACCCAGACTCAGGAAGCGGGATTCGTGACAGTACCCCCCCTCCGACGAACGCCACCGGGCGGACTACCTGGAGCGCCAGGATGGAGGCGGTAGAAGTCACGAATCAGGTCGTCATCCAGAATCTGTCGCCGAGGAATCCAACTCCTCTCCTCTGGACCATATCCTTCCCAGTCCACTAGAAACTGGTACCCTCGACCCCGCCGTCTGGAGTCCATGATGCGGCGCACCGTGTAGACAGGACCACCTCCGATCATCCGAGGAGGAGGAGGACGAGGAGGAGGAGGCAACAGAGGACTGAGGTGAACCGGCTTGAGACAGGAGACATGAAAAGTGGGATGCACTCTAAGTGTTGCAGGCAACTTGAGTCGAACCACCACAGGATTTATGATTCTCTCCACTACAAACGGACCAATGAACTTAGGTGACAACTTCCTTGACTCCGTCCGTAGAGGAAGATCCCGTGTAGCCAACCAAACCTTATCTCCAACCGTATAAGCTGGGGCAGGAATACGGCGACGGTTCGCCTGTATCTGATACCGGTCAGAAACTCTAAGGAGAGCCTTCCTGGCCCGATGCCAGGTCCGGTGGCAACGACGAATATGGGTCTGGACAGAGGGAACCGAGAGATCCCTCTCCTGAGAAGGAAACAAAGGAGGTTGGTATCCGTAAAGGCATTGGAAGGGGGACATCCCAGTGGCAGATGAAGGAAGGGTATTATGGGCATACTCAACCCAGGGTAATTGAGATGACCAAGAGGTGGGATCAGAGGAGACAAGACAACGCAGCGTGGACTCCATCTTCTGGTTGGCTCTCTCCGCTTGACCATTAGATTGTGGGTGAAATCCAGAAGTGAGACTGACTGTAGCTCCAATGGCCAAACAGAAGGATTTCCAGACAGCAGAGGTAAACTGAGGACCACGGTCAGACACAATGTCACTGGGCAATCCGTGAACCCTGAAAACCTCCCTGACCAGGATCTCGGACGTCTCCGTAGCCGATGGAAGCTTGGAGAGAGGAACAAAATGAGCAAACTTGCTGAATCTGTCCACAATGGTCAGAATGACCGTGTTCCCAACAGAAGGGGGCAATCCCGTGACAAAATCCAGGGCCAGATGCGACCAAGGTCGCCGAGGAATAGGTAGGGGATGAAGAAGCCCAGAGCTGGGCCGATTGGTACTCTTGTTCTGGGCACAAACAGGACATGCGGCAACAAACCTCCGGGTATCTTCTCCCATGGCAGGCCACCAAAAACGTCTGCGCAGTAGTGCCATAGTCCGAGCAACGCCAGGGTGACAAGCTATCTTGCTGGCGTGGGACCACTGAAGGACAGCAGAACGGACCGACTCGGGTACGAACAACCGACCGGGTGGACCGTTACCGGGGCCGGGCTGCGTCCGAAGGGCCGCCATCACATCCTCCTCTATCCTCCATGTAACGGCTCCCACGACAACATTCTGGGGAAGAATCGTCTCAGTCTTGACCCCACTCTCCTCCGTCTTAGAGAACATCCGGGACAGGGCGTCCGCCTTCCCGTTCTTAGACCCAGGTCGGAAAGTCAGGGAAAAATTGAAACGTCCAAAAAACAAGGCCCACCTAGCCTGACGGGCGTTGAGACGTTTAGCCGATTGTACGTAAGCCAGATTCTTGTGGTCAGTCCAGACCACAAACGGTTGCTCCGCTCCCTCCAACCAGTGCCGCCACTCCTCCAAGGCAAGCTTCACAGCGAGAAGCTCCCGGTTACCCACATCGTAGTTTCTTTCAGCTGGAGAAAGACGACCAGAGTAGAAAGCGCAGGGATGGAGTTTACCGTCAGTGGAGCTACGCTGGGACAGGATGGCGCCCACACCCACATCAGAAGCATCCACTTCCACAACGAACTGACGGGAAGTGTCAGGTTGAGAGAGAATCGGGGCGTTGGTGAATCGGCTCTTCAAGTCCAGAAATGCTCGGTCTGCCTCAGGAGTCCAACAGAACTTTCTGGTGCAAGACGTCAGGGCAGTTAAAGGTGCAGCCACCCGGCTGTAGTCACGGATAAACCTCCGATAAAAATTCGCAAACCCCAGGAATCTCTGGAGCTGCAATCTTGTACCGGGCTGGACCCAATCCCGAACCGCCCGAACCTTCTCTTGGTCCATCTTGATCTCTCCCCTGGATATGATGTACCCGAGGAAGGACGTTGTATGGGCGTGAAAATCACACTTCTCCGCCTTCACGAACAGACGGTTCTCCAATAACCGCTGCAGGACCTGCTTGACATGCAGAACGTGGCTAGAAAGCTCCTTTGAGAAGATGAGGATATCATCCAGGTAAACGAACACAAAAATCCCAATCATATCTCTCAAAACGTCATTCACCATACTTTGGAACACCGCCGGAGCGTTGGTCAGTCCAAACGGCATCACCTGGTACTCAAAATGTCCCATCGGAGTATTGAACCCAGTCAACCACTCGTCCCCCTCCTTGATCCGAACCAAATGATAAGCATTACGTAAATCAAGCTTCGTAAAAACCGTAGCACCCTGTAAGGAATCGAAAGCCGAGCTCATCAAGGGCAGGGGATACTTGTTCTTAACCGTAATCTCATTCAAACCCCGATAATCAATACACGGTCGAAGAGAACCATCCTTCTTGCTCACAAAAAAAAATCCTGCTCCCAAAGGTGATGACGATGGCCGAATGAGACCTGTAGCTAGAGACTCCTTGATGTAGGTCTCCAAGGCCTCACGTTCCGGTCGAGAGATACTGTATAACCGTCCCTTGGGAAAGGCAGATCCAGGAAACAGATTAATCGCACAATCATAAGGTCGGTGGGGAGGAAGAGACAGAGCCTTCTGTTTACTGAATACCTCACCCAACTCGTGATATGTTTCTGGAACCAGGGACAAATCAGGAGGAGCAGAGTCACTGACCTGACTGGAAACAGCAGGAGAACAGGCAGTCCTAAGGCAGTTAGCATGACACTCAATGCTCCAACTAGTTACCTTCCCTGTCACCCAATCAAACGAGGGATTGTGTTCCTTCAGCCAGGGGTAACCAAGAACCAGAGGAACATGGGGCGAGGACAAAATGAAGAAAGAGATAAACTCTGAATGATTTCCCGACACCAACATCTTAACCGGTTCAGTCCTCATAGTGATCCGTGCCAGACTACTGCCGTTCAGAGTGGTTGCTTCAATGGCTTCCGGCAATTGCTCCTTGGAAAGCCCCAGCTGTTCCACCAAGTCGGCATCCATAAAGTTGCCATCGGCACCTGAATCGATAAAAGCGTTCAGGTCAAAACTCTGATCCTTATTCATAAGGGTCGCAGGAAAACGGGGTCTGACAAGATCCTTGAGAGATTGAAACTGGCTCGCTAAAATTCCTCCCAAATTTAGCGAGCCGGGCAGTTTAACGGGCGCTGTGGACAAGCGGAGTTGTAATGTCCCGATCTACCACAGTAGAAAGAGCTATTGGTCTCACGTCTACTTTGGCGCTCCTCCTTAGTTAGCCCGTGTCGCCCCACTTGCATTGGTTCAGAATCTGGTGGCAAGACTCCTCCACTAATCCCTTGTGGAGAATAACGATCAATACGTCCTGGTTCACCTCCTGAACCGAATGGTAACCGAGTTACAGATTGATTGGATAGACCCCACTGCTTCTCCCTCCTTCTCTCTCGGACTCTATTATCAACCCGAATAGATAAAGCGACCAAGCTGTCTAAGTCACTAGGCTCTGGATAAGAAATCAGCTCATCCTTAAGTTCATCTGACAACCCCTTGTAAAAAACCGCTTGTAGTGACTCCTCATTCCAACCACTCTCCACAGCCAATGTCCTGAACTCAATCATAAAATCTGCCACACTGCGATCTCCTTGGCGAAGAGAGAACAAACGTTTAGCTGCGTCCTTACCTCGGACTGGATGATCAAAAAGCTTCCTCATCTCTCCCGTGAACTCCTGATATGAAGCCGTGCAGGTTCCCTGTCGTTCCCAAACGGCTGAAGCCCATTCCAGAGCTCTTCCACGCAACAGTTCAATAACAAAGGCTATCCTAGCCTTGTCAGTGGCGTAAGAATGGGGCTGTAGATCAAACACTAACCCACACTGCATAAGAAACGAACGGCATTTTCCCAAATCCCCTTCATATTTATCAGGCGTCGGTACCTTGGGTTCACGAAATGGAACCGCTTCAGACACGGCAGGTGAGATGAGTGAAACCGGTAGTGAATGAATCACCTGCAAACTGAGCTGATCCTGGACTTGTGTCAAGCTAGCAGATAAATTCTGGATCGAACTCGCTATCTCCTGTAGCGCCGTATTGTGTTGTCCCAATTTCTTCTCCTGCAGGGTAATGGCATGGCAAACGGAGTCCAGGTCCGCTGGGTTCATTACTGGCCGGATCGTTCTGTCACGATCTTTCAAGATCGAACCCAGAAGCAGACCAGGACAAGGAGCGTAGGAAGAAGGTGAGTATTTATTTACAGTGAAATGTGAAAAGGTAGATATATCCAGATGGCGTAACGGGCAGCGGTGGTGAGTAGATGAGAGGAAATAGGTGAATCCAATGTAGTAGCAGAATCCTCTGTCAACCAGGCGGGAATGGAGTGAATGATCCAGGTGAGTAACTGAAGACAAAACAAACGGAGGTAAGTTCAAGGCAAGCAATACGTAAATGAAAACAACAAAACAAATTCTATCCAACTGGAGTCTGGTACTCAGGCACAACATACTGTTCATGGCTAACGATCCGGCAGGGAATGGAAGTCAGGTCAGAGCTTTTGAAGGGTAGAGATGATGATCAGGACAGGTGTGCAGATTACTGACGGGAAACAGGTGCGGGTGAAATCAATCTCCCAATGAGCTAATTCGCCTGGCAACCAGACAGGGTGCGTTCCAGGACACCTGAAACACACTCCAGGACAGACACACAGGCAAACCCAGACTCAGGAAGCGGGATTCGTGACAGTAACTGAGTCAGGTTTGTAGGCCTTTTTGCTCACACACGCTTTTTCAGTTTTGCCCACAAATCTTCTATAGGATTGAGGTCAGGGCTTTGTGATGGCCACTCCAATACCTTGACTCTGTTGTCCTTAAGCCATTTTGCCACAACTTTGGAAGTATGCTTGGGGTCATTGTCCATTTGGAAGACCCATTTGCGACCAAGCTTTAACTTCCTGACTGATGTCTTGAGATGTTGCTTCAATATATCCACATAACTTTCCATCCTCATGATGTCATCTATTTTGTGAAGTGCACCAGTCCCTCCTGCAGCAAAGCACCCCCCCACAACATGATGTTGCCATCCCCGTTCTTCACGGTTGGGATGGTGTTCTTCAGCTTGCAAGCATCCCCCTTTTTCCTCCAAACATAATGATGGTCAGTATGGCCAAACAGTTCTATTTTTGTTTCATCAGACCAGAGGACATTTCTCCAAAAAGTACGATCTTTGTCCCCATGTGCAGTTGCAAACCATAGTCTGGCTTTTTTATGGCGGTTTTGGAGCAGTGGCTTCTTCCTTGCTGAGCGGCCTTTCAGGTTATGTCAATATAGGACTCGTTTTACTGTGGATATTGATACTTTTGTACCTGTTTTCCTCCACAATCTTCACAAGGTCTTTTGCTGTTGTTCTGGGATTGATTTGCACTTTTCGCACTGAAGTACGTTCATCTCTAGGAGATAGAACGCGTCTCATTCCTGAGCGGTACGACAGCTGCGTGGTCCGATGGTGTTTATACTTGCGTACAATTGTTTGTACAGATGAACGTGGTGCCTTCAGGTGTTTGGAAATTCCTCCCAAGGATGAACTAGACTTGTGGGGGTCTGCAATTTTTTTTCTGAGGTCTTGGCTGATTTCTTTTGATTTTACCTAGATGTCAAGCAAAGTGGCACTGAGTTTGAAGTTAGGCCTTGAAATACATCCACAGGTACACCTCCAATTGACTCAAATGATGTCAATTAGCCTAGCAGACACTTCTAAAGCCATGACATAATTTTCTGGAATTTTCCAAGCTGTTTAAAGGCACAGTCAACTTAGTGTATGTAAACTTCTGACCGACTGGAATTGTAATACAGTGAATTATCAGTGAAATAATCTGTCTGTAAACAATTGTTGAAAAAATTACTTGTGTCGTGCACAAAGTAGATGTCCAAACCGACTTGCCAAACTATAGTTTGTCAACAAGAAAGTTGTGGAGTGGTTGAAAAATGAGTTTTAATGACTCCAACCTAAGTGTATGTAAACTTCTGACTTCAACTGTATATATATATAAACGTCTTTATCTTTCTGCATCCAAGTTAGTCCAAGTCAATGTCTGCAATTCTTTCTGTTTTCTAAATGGCATTTAAGATGATATAGATGTTTTTCTCCTAGGGAATAGCTAGGTTTTATTAAAGTAAAAATGTCATGTCATTACAAATTAGGACTTAAAAGAATTAGATTATATTATATATTAGATTTTCTTCCATTAGGATAGTTCCAAAAACATAAATTATTTTTTAATTCCCCTCTATAAGTGTGCCTATTCCTCACTGTCTCTGAGTGTTCCCCAGACAGTCAGGTGCTGGTGGACTGATGATGATGATACTAATGACACTGAACTGTGACTCTGCTCTCCAGAGCTTTCCCACACTCTGCCCATTGAGAGAGATTCCATGAAACAATAGAGTGTGCATTGTTAAATGCTAATTCATTGCCCATCAATCCCTTAGTGGTAAAGTTTGTTTTTCAATCAAGGAGGTGGTAATATAAATATTTGGACTAATTGATGATTTGGAAATACTCTTGGTAGACTATACAAGAATAAACAAGTTTCATTCAAAATCCTGTTTCCCATATGGCAAATTATTATTGATGTTTTTATTAGAATAAGAACTTTAACAAAAGGCTATATTTAAAAATAAGACTATGACATGTAGTTATTTTTGCCAGACTCTTTTTATTAATGTCTTTGGTTTGGGAAATTATGTGAACAAAATTCCTCTCCCTATCCCTTGACACCAGTAGGTAGGGGTCTGAGTCTATTGTCCCAAAGAGGCTCTGTGAGTGTGTTTTCCTGGGTTTCCCACACTTTCTCCATTCACTGATTTGCTTTCAATGGAAGAACAATATAAGTGTGTCTTATTATTCATACCATTAGCTATGCAGTTGAGTCCAATCCCAGACAAAGAAGGCTACTCTGTGTCTGTCTGCCCACCTGACTATGATAAAACGAGGTTATCAAGAAGCTTTATTTTTACAAGACACCCCAAAAATCTACCTAGCATCAACATATTAGCCAACTCAAGATACAGAACACCTGTAATCTATGGAACAATGCAGAACAGATTTTTCAATATAAAATGTGTAAAGCATGCTCAGTATAAAAAGTAGGAAAAATGTTGCGTAGGAAAGTAGTATGAGTTTCAGTAATATGAGTGTCTCCTTCTTCTGTAAACTAAAGTCACTCTTCTGTGCTTGCGGACAACCACCAACGTAGACAAATGCTCTGTCACACTAATGCTGTCGTTCACTTGCTAGTAGGAACTATGAAACTCGTACGACTTGCTAACTGGTCGAACGCGGCACGTGTTTAACTATAACCCATAGCCACGGGAAGTAGGGGTGCTGAAAAATTCCCCAGTAAATTCAGAATAAAAATATATGTATATTAATTTTTTTTAAACATTGATTTTTACAAAAGTAGTGCACTGGGCCTTTAATAGTCCTGTATTAGTGTACTGATATATGGCAAAAAGATTAGTCCAGCCCCCCCCCCAAACTACTTCCCGCGGCTATGCTACAACCTATTAGCGAGTCATACATTTCCGCGTTTTGTAGTTGCGACTAGCACGTCAACACGGCATTAAGCCTGTTGAAGCAAGTCAAAGTTCGGTAGCCGAAGTCTACGCCCCTTCGTCAGTGATTGGTCAACAGTCCTTCTAGTAGGAGCCGGACTGTGGCCTGAATTCTTTAATAGTGTTTGTTGTCATTCAACTATAGACAACTAGTTTTCATGCATATTTTCACTTGAGAGGTGACTAGGTGTCATGCACATTTTTTCATTTCAGAAGTACTGCACCAAACATCTTAGTTAAAATGTAAAATTGCGCGACTAAGACATTGGCAAAAACGTCAAAATTAATTACAGATTTCCTGATTTGTCTTAAATTAATTTGGACTATTTTGAGGAAAAGTATAGTGATTGCTTCGGCATCTCAAGAGAGACAAAGAGTAATATTGCCGCTTTTTTCTCGTTGTTCAAACAAAGGTATTTTAAGAGAGTGTGAGCCACAAATGTTCGCTTAGCCTAGCTGAGTTCTGGTAGGAGCAAACTGAACCTACCTAGTATGCAGGTGCCTTTACTGTATTTGATTGTAAAAATGTATCATCATAAATTGATAATAATTTCAGAGGTATTAGTGATACATGTCTCATACCTCTAAACGCTCATCTAAATTCATTCACATAGAATATGAAATACATATTGGACAATCTTACATTCATGACATAAACCATTGAATCTTTATTTCCTAGGATCTAAGACTTTAGGGTGTCAAATGACCATTACTCAGACTCTAACACAAAGTATAGGATTTTAATAAACCACAAACAATCAGCCACATTTCAAGATTGTTTTTATTTTCATATAGAGAATACGTTTCTTAATTGTTAAGAACTTAAACTTCGTGATTAAGCATCACTACAATTGCGAGAAAACAGCTTCAAGTCACACAGGCACTCATCATAGAGTGTGGGTTACATTACATAGACAAATGCAGCTTTAAAAACAAAGCAGACATATGTTAGATATCTCAATATACGAGAATTAAAAAATTGTAATACAAACCAACACAAATTGGTAGTTCATCACAAAAACCAGGCTTGGATATCAAGCAAATCAATTAAAGTTTTTTAAGTCATCAACAAGAATATATTTTCTGAAATTCATTAACAGAAGGATAGTGTTGCACAATTAAATAATTTAAACATTCTTTGCTATCTCACCCAATGTGGGTAATAAATAGATTATAATGAACAGTCAACAATATAGGAATTTTCTTACAAAGTAAAAATAACTTTACATAATACTCATGTTAAATGAAAAGTGATGATATCAATATGAACTTTCATTAGGAAGGCTTTTCACATATTCATGAAAAAATTATTAACACAATCAAATTAAAACTTTGACATTTTCTGCAGAAGGAGAAGACTGTCTCTTCCTATTATCATTACTGTCCATTAATGTTAGACCAACATGGTCCATTGTGTTTGTCTGAGTGGAGCTTTTAAGTCTGTAGAACTCTACCAAGACCTCCAGAGGGCGCTGTTCACTGGACTCTTGTCTTTGCTGATGCTGTGCTGGGTTGGGGAGCTGAGCTGAGCTGAGGCAGGTCACTCTCCCTGCGGTTCTTATCAGAGGATGGCTGCATGCTCTGGAAGTGGCTCAGCAGTCTTCTCTGGGACTCTGTCGTCACCTCATCCTTGGACAGGAAGTGGACAATATCTTGGACACAGCTGGAGTAACCCTGATTGACAGGTGCTGAGCAGGAGGAGGAACTCACTGGTTGATACTGTTGCTGTCCTCTTAGAAAGCAAACTGGCATCTCCAGGATGTCAGCTTTCTCCAGCTTGGAGTCAGGCTGCTGGTTGAGGATCTCTGGAAACACAGAAGACTTGAGCTGCTCAATGCTGCTGTTGTTACGATCTTTCAGCACTGGCTTTCTTAGCTGCAAGAAGAGGAGGATCATTAATAACCTTATTCTGATATATAACATTAATGAAACACATAAAAAATCTGTCTAATGAACTTAACTTCCTTGAATTTGAATCTCACTTTACCTTGTTGGTCAGAGTCAGGTGCTCCTTAGAGTAGATCATTGCTGATGTGATTTAAGGTGTCGTGGCTGGATGTCTGTGCTGTAGAGGTCTTTGTGTAGAGATAATCTGATTTCTACTGGTTTCATCTCTCCTATATATAGTCCCAAATCTGCATATGAATGTGTGTGTCTTGGGCTTGTAGGAGAATCTCACAGTCTGTAGCCAATGGGTGAGCTTGGGAGGACAATGAGGAATGTGGAGCTGCCACATGCTCAGTGTTCTTATTACTGGGGGACAATGGTCACATCTCAGGGGAACAGGTGGAGGGTGATGGAGAGTGACTCACAGAGTGCTGTGTGAATCTGGGAAAGTGGTGACTCCCAGATCTGCTGCCTGATGTTGGGATCAATGACATTGACAGAGCACACACTCATCATCACAATTTACACATGTGAGAATGACTCAAATACTTTCCAATAAAACAGTGTTTCCTAATATTTTTTTTCCCTAATAATTTTGCTCGTATTGCCTAATTAGTCGAATTTAATAACTCAATATAACCAATTTCTTGATTTCCTCCTTTTATAACTGCCAAAACTTTAAAATATTTTAGATGTCTAGCTGTTCAGATGATTCAGAGAATATTCATTTTCTTTTTCAATAATTTTACTGCTTTATAAATATATCTATCATGTCCAAAACACAACTTCAAATCAAATAAAATCAAATTTTATTTGTCACATGCTCCGAATACAACAGGTGTAGACCTTACAGTGAAACGCTTACTTACGAGCCCCTAACCAACAATGCAGTTTCAGTGCAACTTTATTTTTATTTATTTCACCTTTATTTAATCAGGTAGGCCAGTTGAGGACAACTGCGACCTGGCCAAGATAAAGCAAACAGTGCGCCAAAAACAACAACAGAGTTACACATAAACAAACGTACAGTCAATAGCACAATAGAAAAATCTATGCACAGTGTGTGCAAATGTAGAAGAGTAGGGAGGTAAGGCAATAAATAGGCCATGGAGGTGAAATATTTACAATTTAGCATTACACTGGAGTGATAGATGTGCAGATGATGATGTGCAAGTAGAGATACTGGAGTGCAAAAGAGCAAGAGGATAAGTAACAATATGGGGATGAGGTAGTCGGGTGTGCTATTTACAGATTGTCTGTGTACAGGTACAGTAATCGGTAAGCTGCTCTGACAGCTGATTCTTAAAGTTAGAGAGGGAGATATAAGACTCCAGCTTCAGTGATTTTGGCAAAACTGGATGGAAAGGCGGCAAAAGGAAGTGTTGGCTTTGGGGGTGACCAGTGAAATATACCTGCTGGAGCGCGTGCTACGGGTGGATGTCGCTATGGTGACCAGTGAGCTGAGATAAGGTGGGGCTTTACTTAGCATAGACTTATAGATGACCTGGAGCCAGTTTGGCCACGAATATGTAGTGAGGGCCAGCCAACAAGAGCATACAGGTCGCAGTGGTGGGTAGTATGTGTGGCTTTGGTGACAAAACAGATGGCACTGTGATAGACTACATCCAGTTTGCTGAGTAGAGTGTTGGAGGCTATTTTGTAAATGACATCGCCGAAGTCAAGGATCGATAGGATAGTGAGTTTTACGAGGGTATGTAGCAGCATGAGTGAAGGATGCTTTGTTGCGAAATAGGAAGCCGATTCTAGATTTAATTTTGGATTGGAGATGCTTAATGTGAGTCTGGAAGGAGAGTTTACAGTCTAACCAGATACCTAGGTATTTGTAGTTGTCCACATATTCTAAGTCAGAACCGTCCAGAGTAGTGATGCTAGTCGGGTGGGATGGTGCGGGCAGCAATCGGTTGAAGAGCATGCACTTAGTTTTACTTGCATTTAAAAGCAATTGTAGGCCTCGGAAGGATTGGTGTATGGATTTGAAGCTAGTTTGGAGGTTTGTTAGCACAGTGTCCAAAGAAGGGCCAGATGTATACAGAATGGTGTCATCTGCGTAGAGGTGGATCAGAGAATCACCAGCAGCAAGAGCGACATCATTGATATATACAGAGAAAAGAGTTGGCCCGAGATTTGAACCCTGTGGCACCCCCATAGAGACTGCCAGAGGTCCGGACAACAAGCCCTCCGATTTTCACACTGACCTCTATCTGAGAAGTAGTTGGTGAACCAGGCGAGGCAGTCATTTGAGAAACCAAGGCCGATAAGAATACGGTGATTGACAGAGTCAAAAGCCTTGGCCAGGTCGATGAAGATGGCTGCACAGTACTGTCTTTTATCGATGGCGGTTATGATATCGTTTAGGACCTTCAGCGTGGCTGAGGTGCACCCATGACCAGCTCGGAAACCAGATTGCATAGTGGAGAAGGTACGGTGGGATTCGAAATGGTCTGTGATCTGTTTGTTAACTTGGCTTTCAAAGATTTTAGAAAGGTAGGGTAGGATGGATATACATACGTAGGTCTATAACAGTTTGGGTCTAGAGTGTCACCCCCTTTGAAGAGGGGGATGACCGCGGTAGCTTTTCAATCTTTGGCGATCTCAGACGATACGAAAGAGAGGTTGAATAGGCTGGTAATAGGGGTTGCAACAATTTCAGCGGATCATTTTAGAAAGAGAGGGTCCAGATTGTCTAGGCCAGCTGATTTGTAGGGATCCAGATTTGCAGCTCTTTCAGAACATCAGCTGTCTGGATTTGGGTGAAGGAGAAGGGGGCTTGGGCAAGTTGCTGCAGGGGTGCTGAGATGTTGGCCGGGGAAGGGGTAGCCAGGTGGAAAGCATGGCCAGCCGTAGAAAAATTCTTATTGAAATTATCGATTATCGTAGATTTATCGGTGGTGACAATGTTTCCTATCCTCAGTGCAGTGGGCAGCTGGGAGGAGGTGCTCTTATTCTCCATGGACTTTACAGTGTCCCAAAACTTTTTGGAGTTGGTGCTACAGAATGCAAATTTCTGTTTGAAAAAGCTAGCCTTAGCTTTCCTAACTGACTGAGTATATTGGTTCCTGACTTTTCAGTTCCCTGAAAAGTTGCAAATCGCGGGGGCTAATCGATGCTAATGCAGAACACCACAGGATGTTTTTGTGCTGGTCAAGGGCAGTCAAGTCTGGGGCTATATCTGTTCTTAGTTCTACATTTTTTGAATGGGGCATGCTTGCTGGATATAGCCTGTCTTACTGTATATAGTCTGTCTTTTTACTGTTGTTTTATTTCTTTACTTACCTATTGTTCACCTAACACCTTTTTTGCACTATTGGTTAGAGCCTGTAAGCATTTCACTGTAAGGTCTACCTCTTGTATTCGGCGCACGTAACAAATAAACTTTGATTTGATTTGATATTTAAGATGGTGAGGAAAGCACTTTTAAAGAGCAACCAGGCATCCTCTACTGACGGGATGAGGACAATATCCTTCCAGGATACCCGGGCCAGGCCTGCTCGCTGAAGTGTTTCAGGGAGCGTTTGACAGTGATGAGGGGTGGTCATTTGACCGCGGACCCATTACGCACAAAGGCAATGAGGCAATGATCGCTGAGATCCTGGTTGAAGACAGCAGAGGTGTATTTAGAGGGCAAGTTGGTCAGGATGATATCTAAGAGGGTGCCCATGGTTACGGATTTAGGGTTGTACCTGGTAGGTTCCTTGATAATTTGTGTGAGATTGAGGGCATCTATCTTAGATTGTAGGACGGCCGGGGTGTTAAGCATGTCCCAGTTTAGGTCACCTAACAGTACGAACTCTGAAGATAGATGGGGGGCGATCAATTCACATATGGTGTCCAGGGCACAGCTGGGGGCTGAAGGGGGTCTATAACAAGCGGCAGTGGTGAGAGACTTGTTTCTGGAAAGGTGAATTTTTAGTAGAAGTAGAAGTTCAAATTGTTTGGGCACAGACCTGGATAGTATGCCTGCAGAGTTCTGTCAATCTCTGCAGTAGATTGCAACTCCGCCCCCTTTGGCAGTTCTATCTTGTCGGAAAATGTTATAGTAAGGGATGGAAATTTCAGGATTTTTTGGTGGCCTTCCTAAGCCAGGATTCAGACACGGTTAGGATATCCGGGTTGGCGGAGTGTGCTAAAGCAGTTAATAAAACAAACTTAGGGAGAAGGCTTCTAATGTTAACATGCATGAAACCAAGGCTTTTACGGTTACAGAAGTCAACAAATGAGAGCGCCTGGGGAATGGGAGTGGAGCTAGGGGCTGCAGGGCCTGGGTTAACCTGTACATCACCAGAGGAGCAGTAGGATAAGGATACGGCTAAAGGCTATAAGAATTGGTCATATTGTGCGTTTGGAACAGAGAGTGAAATGAGCAGATTTCTGGGCGAGGAAGAATAGATTCAAGGCATAATGTACAGACAAGGGTATGGTAGGATGTGAATACAGTGGAGGTAAACCTAGGCATTGAGTGACGATGCGAGAGGTTTTGTCTCTAGAGGCACCATTTAAGCCAGGTCACTGCATGTGTTGGGGGTGGAACAAAAGGGCTAGCTAAGGCATATTGAGCAGGGCTGGAGGCTGTACAGTGAAATAAGACAATAATCACTAACCAAAACAGCAGTAAACAAGGCATATCGACATTAGGGAAGAGGCATGTGTAGTCGAGTGATCATAGGGTCCAGTGAGTAGCTAGGCGAGCTGGAGACACGGCGATTCAGATAGCTAGCGGGCCGGGGCTAGCAGGCTAGCAGATGGGCCTTTGGGGGAAGTCACAACGGAAGAGCCTGTTGAAATCGCCTCGGACGGTTACGTCGGCAGACCAGTCGTGATGGATCGGCGGGGCTCCGTGTCGGCAGTAAAAGGGTCCAGGCCAATTGGCAAAATAGGTATTGTAGCCCAAGAATTGGCTGATGGACCTCCCGGCTGGGAGATGGGCCTAGCTCGAAGCTAGCTCCAGGCTAACTGGTGCTAGCTTCGGGACAGAGACGTTAGCCAGGAGTAGCCACTCGGATAGCAGCTAGCTAGCTGCAATGATCCGGTGTAAAGGTTTGGAGCTTGCGGTAGGAATCCGGAGATGTGGTAGAGAAAAGCAGTCCAATATGCTCTGGGTTGATATCGCGCTGGGCAGACTGGCAGGAATTGACCGGGGCTGAGGCTGGCTGATGTCCGACTTAACGGTGATGACCGCTAGCAGTGGCTAACTGACTATTAGCTAGTAGCTCGTTAGCTGGCTAGCTTCTGATGGGGGTTCCGGTTCTAAAGTGTAAAAAATAGCAGATTCGTTCCAGATTGGGTGAGGCAGGTTGCACGAGAGTATGTTCAGTCCGTTGATGGAAATTGAGATAAAAAAAAATATAAAAAATATATACGAAAATATATAAGAAGAAAAATATATATACATGGGACGGGACAAGACAAACAGACGTCCGACTGCTACGCCATCTTGGCGTTCAGTTTTCAGGCTTGTAAACTGTTGCTTTAATCACTTCCTGAAGTATGCCTATTCCTCCACTGAGACTCAAAAGTTCTGGTGGGACTGATGATGCTAATGACACTTTATTGTGACTGCTCTCCAAAGCTTTCCCACACTTTTCACATTGAGAGAGCTTCAAATAAACAAAAGTGTGCCTTGTTAAATGCTTATTGATCTCTACACAAGCAGCTCCCAACAAGCCCTTGGGAATAAAACTCATGAGTACAATATTTATCAATTAAGAAATAGACTAACACAATGTCATGTGTGCTCCCTCTCCAGCCTCTAAGTCACCAGGCTGCTCGTTATAGCGCACACCTGTCACCATCGTTACACGCACCTGCGCGTCATCACTCACCTGGACTCCATCACTTCCTTGATTACCTGCCCTATATATGTCACTCCCTTTGGTTCCTTCCCCGTTTCCTGTCTGTGTGTTGTTCGTGTATCTTGTTTGTATTATGTTTCAATAATTTATTAAAACACTCACTCCCTGAACTTGCTTCGCGACTCTTAGCGCACATCGTTACACACAAAGCTTTTTACTAGAGATGAATGTTGATGGAACATGCAGTACCAGTCAAAAGTTTGGACACACCTACTAGTTCAAGGGTTTTTCTTTATTTTACTATTTTCTACATTGTAGAATAATAGTGAAGACATCAACACTATGTAATAACACATATGGAATCATGTAGTAACCAAAAAAAGTGTTAAACAAATCAAAATATATTTGAGATTTGAGATTCTTCAAAGTAGGCACCCTTTGCCTTGATGACAGCTTTGCACACTCTTGGTATTGTGTGTAGATTGATGAGGGAAATATGATGGTAAATCACTTCTTAAATATATTGGATACAGACAGTGTACATTAGACAAATTATATATTGTCAGTGCCAACATTTCATAATGCAAATTTTGGCAATATATCATGTCTAATGTACACTGTCCATATATTACAATGGGCATTTGCCATCACAAATTGAACATGCAGTTAAAGGGCATAGACTAATAAAGTCCACAATTGGGAAACTGTACTGTACAAATACCATTCAAATGTGCTGTCCTTTGACTGTTTATGATAATTTTAAGCAATGAGATGGCTGACTTGATGGCTGTCCAATTGCAATGTGGTACATTGGCATTGGCCATATGATATATTGCAAGTTCACACTTCCCTGTTATGATATGAAATGGACCGTGTACTCTCATCATATTGATATCTGGAGGAGTATCAGTGGCCCTGCATGTGTGGCAAAAATCATTTTCGCAAATCGCATGCACGGAAGCATAGTTAGACAATAACCTGTAAACCACTGTGATCATAATGACACCAAACTGATACTGACACCAACTTGACTTTGTCCAACTCGTTTAAAGGCCATCGCATATGTCAGAGCCGGGCTGAAATTCATAGCGCCTTCTGTTTAAACCTTAAAAAATCTGAAAACACATATTTATGTTCGAGCTATGGGTCTGATTCTGACATTATTTGTAGATAGGCCGGTCCGACCGGCAAGCTAAATACCTACATCCAGGGCCGGTCGGCCAGATAGCTAGGTCTGAAAACTTTCCGAATGCACTGTAGCGCTCAGGCTGGCCGACCGACTGGCAGGACCTATCTATCTGGCCGGCTGGCTGGACCTAGCCCGACGAACAGTTCTTGTGCTGACTTTGAGCTAGCGAATGGAGGATCATAGAGAAGACTGCTGAGCCACTTCCAGAGCCTGAAGTCATCCTCTGATAAGAACTGGAGGGAGAGTGACCAACCTAAATTGAGCTCCCCAACCTAGCACAACATCAGTAAAGAGAAGAGTCCAGTTAACATCGCCCTCTGGAGGCCCTGGTAGAGTCTTACAGAGTGGAGTTCCACTCTGAGACAAACACAATGGACCATGTTGGTCTATTTTAATGTCATATTTGTCATGGACAGTAATGACAATAGGAAGATATATTCTCTATCTCCTTATTCAGGAGTTTTTTAAAGTCTTGCTGTGATTGAGATTGTTAATTTCAGTTGTACTCAAGAAGTTGTACTGCTAAATGGCATATATTATTATTATATTATTCTAAGACAATTGTCCATGAAAATTAGATTTTTGTTGTGTGATGGTATTATATAATTGACATCATAATAACCTTTATGTTTTGTGAAATATGTGTTGAATACGTTGATTATGTGTTTATTCAACTTTAACAGTCCTCTATGAGGACTTTTACCTAAAATTACCAATATTTTTGTGATTGTCTAATGATCTGTTTTAAGGTCAAAGCTTAGAGAATAAGCCATTGTTTCCACTACATTTGTGTATTGATAAAGATTTACATCATATTGAGCATCTTATATGAAGCATGTATCAGTTATCCATTTGATAATAATGGACCTAAACTACAGCATCATTATTCCTGTGAGGATGATTTACCTAAACTGGGTAGCCTATTATACCTGTAATCATCACTCTCTGTGATAAGCAATAACTGATCTGTTTTAAGATCCAACTTGTCAATTTTGCTTTATGATGTTTTGTGTGTAAATTATAATACATTACCTGAATGTGTCTATTGCAGATTGAAGAAAAACTTTCTCAAAACTCTTGTTTATTTTCAACAATCCAGTGTGTCTTTTGTAAAGACAGTAAATGTAGGCAATATCCCCATACATTTTAATACATTAAAAAACAATCAAATGAAATACTTTTTCTTATCTTTACTATGATAGTTTACATTTCAGTTCAATAATTGTGTAGGCGTAGGCCTAAACGTTAAATGCTTGCAAATGACCATTTTGTTATGAAGATATTCCCATCACATCAGCATGACATGCAGGAGGTTTATGATGAGATGATATTGCTTTTAGTTGCACATCAAATGTGTGCCGAATAGCTTCGTGTTTTACCAAATGTTCACCTATGTGTATGTATGTAGGTTTACAGAAAATATCACAGAAGACCAGAGATTACCTACCACATTATCACAGAAATCCAGGGCCATGTTCAGTTGCCAAACGTTATCGAACGTTGCAGATATAAATGCCATGAAAAGGACCAATGTAATTCATTGTTCTACATGTCTGAACGTTCCAAAACGTGGCGTCCTCCTGAACACCCTAGAGATTTTTCCATTGAGGGATTATTATTTTTTTGTACCTGAACGTCATTGCGCAACACAAGATGGCGGCGGAAAGTGAGAGAGTAGACAGGAGTAGTCACAGCATGGATAAAAGCATAACTCTTCCACCCAATGAGATCTTCAGGAATTTGGAAAATGCAAAGAGGTTCGCAATAGACATAGGTATACACTAAGTTAATATTTATATCGCTACTTGAATATATTAACTTGTCTTGTTACTTTGACAACACAGCAGGCACACGAGAGGCTAGCAAGCAACGACGTGTGGCTGGCTAGCTAAACTAGCTGATTTAAGTACTGTAGTTAGCTACCAGTAGCTGCGAAGTTACCTTCGCGCCACTGTTAGCTGGCTAATTAGCGTTTGTTTATGGGCTAGATAGCTACAGGTTTCTCAAATGGCTAACTAGCTAACTAAACCACCTAATTTGACCGCTGCGCCAGAGTGGCTGAGTTGTCAATAGTTGACTGATGGATTTATCTATCTCACGTGAGACTGCACAAACCCTTTTTTCCTCCCACAGGTGGCTCTCTGACGAAACTCGCCTATTACTCCACTGTTCAACACAAAGTAGCGAAAGTACGGTCATTCGACCATACTGCAAAGGTATGTGGTGTCAATAAACCTTGGAACACTGTCAGTAACAAACGTTAGGTCCAATGGAGCAGAGGACAAAGCTAAATAAGAGCTTGCGTCCAACGTGTAGTGTGCTATTTAAGCTATTTACTCGGCAACAATAACATCAAATGTCAGTGTTCAATTGAGGGGCTAAAGTGATTTGCTGCCCAAGTGCACTGCAATGCAGTGTTATTAGTGTTATTACAGTGTTTAAGCCTGGAGGACTCGTGCCAGAATAGTTGTTCTTATCTCTCAGCACACTGTACTGTTTAGTTTTAGGTCTCCAATGGGCCAACCTGATAAAGGTGTGTGAATGTAGTTACAGAAAAGTAAACTAACTAAGCTTGTGTTAATTGGAGAGTAGCCAATATGGGATTGCTTGAGTGTGGGGTTTGTGGTAGACATATAGGCCACTGATTCATGATGTTGGGCTTCAAAAGGTACCTTGGGACAGTGAATGTGTAGACTTACAAGTCTTACTGAGCCCACTCAGGTTGCCCTGGAGGTCTCAGGTCTGCAGTGTTGGTCTGGTTCCTTATCTGTGTGTCCCTCTTTACCAGGACACTGAGGATGACCCCCTCTATGAGATCTCAATGCAGGAGGAGATGTTGGCTCGCCTTCACTTCATCAAGTTTGAAAATGCCTACATTGAAACCTGCCTGGACTTTATCAAAGACCACCTGGTCAACACTGACACCAAAGTCATCAAAGCCACCGGTGGAGGGGCTCATAAGTTCAAAGATCTCATAGAGAAGAAACTGAAGCTCAGGTGAGAAAAGGAATATGTTGTTTTGAGGTATTTGGTTAAAATCTAAAACGGCTTTATTTTTAAAGACAGCTTGACCGGTATAAGGTTGAGCTTATTATAATGTAGCTGCTCTTCATGTTTTGACAAGGGTGGACAAGGAGGATGAAATGACATGCCTGATTAAGGGCTGCAACTTTGTGCTGAGGAACATCCCCCACGAGGCTTTTGTCTATGTCAAGCATGCAGACTCTGAGTTCCGCTTCCAGAACACTCACCCTGACATCTTCCCTTACCTGCTCATCAACATCGGCTCAGGGGTGTCAATCATCAAGGTACCAATGCCTGACACACATCTAGATCTGGTGTGACATGTGGCCTATGTACCAATTCATTCAACAAACAATATTTATTTCCAAACAGGTTGAATCAGAGGATACATTTGAGCGTGTTGGAGGAAGCTCCATAGGTGGGGGGACATTCTGGGGCCTTGGAGCTCTACTCACAAAAACAAAGGTAAAACTCCTCACCCCCATGCTGACACTTCAAGCAATAGGCTTTTTAAATAGTCAGGCTACTCAAAATGAACTGAAATGTATAGTCTTATTTTGTTGGTTCTTTCCTAATATCTTGCCAGTTGACATTACTGCAACTTTTATTTGTATTATCTGGAAGACTGCCCTCTGTACTTACAAGCTCTCGTTCTGAATAGGGTTCAGGGAATTTTCTGCTTGTTGGACGGGCAGTCTATGTCCAAACAGCAGGCCCATTATTAATGTGCACCTTGTGCTGGGGACAATAAATGGCCACTCTAAATTGTACAGTTCTGTCACACTACACAATGCCACAAATGTGTCAAGTTTTGAAGGAGCGTGCAATTGGCATGCTGACTGCAGGAATGTCCAGTAGAGCTGTTGCCAGAGAATTGAATGTTAGTTCCTCTACCATAAGCCTCATTCGTTTTAGAATTTGTCCGTACGTCCTCCCGGCCTCACAACCACAGACAACATGTTACCAGCCCAGGACCTCCACATCGGGCTTCTATACCTGTGTCTGAGACCAGCCACCTAGACAGCTGATGAAACTGTAGGCTTGCACAACCAAAACATTTCTGCACAAACTAAGGGAAGCTCATCTGTGTGCTCATCATCCTCACCAGGGTCTTGACCTGACTGCAGTTTGGCATCATAACTGACTTCAGTGAGCAAATTTTCACCTTTGATGGCCACTGGCATGATGAAATTCTCTTCACTGATGAATCACGGTTTCAACTGTACCAGGAAGATGGCAGACAGCGTGTATGGCGTTGTGTGGGCGAGCAGTTTGCTGACGTCAACGTTGTGAACAGAGTACCCCATGGTGGCGGTGGGGTTATGGTATGGGCAGGCATAAGCTACGGACAATGAACACAATTCCATTTTATTGATATCAATTTGAATGCACAGAGATACCGTAATGAGGGGTCCCGTGTGACTCAGTTGGTAGAGAGTGGCGCTTGCAATGCCAGTATTGTGGGTTCGATTCCCTCGGACTGGTACGGCGAAAAAGTGTGATGTTTTCACTCACTACTGTAAGTCGCTCTGGATAAGAGCGTCTGCTAAATTGCTAAAATCTAAATGTGTTGAGATGCTGAGACCCATTGTAGTGCCATTCATCCACCGCCATCACCTCATGTTTCAGCATGATTGTGCACGGCCCGTGTCGCAAGAATCTGTACGCAATTCCTGGAAGCTGAAAATGTCCCAGTTCAGCCAGGGTCTGTATACTCACCAGACATGTCACTCATTGAGCAAGTTTGGGATGCTCTGGATCGATGTGTATGACAGCATGTTCCAGTTCATGCTAATATCCAGCAACTTCGCGCAGCCATTGAAGAGTAGTGGGACAACATTCCGCAGGCCACAACCAACAGCCTGATCAACTCTATGTGAAAGAGATGTTACACTGCATGAGGCAAATGGTGGTCACTAGGGCATAAAATGAACACCTGCCAAGTGCGGGTAGATTTAGGTATTGGCGGGTAAGAACGTCTATTTCACCAGACACGTTGGCAGGTGGTCAATTTGCATGGCTCTACAGTGCGAGCATTACAATAAAGTAATAAAAAAGTATAATCTAATGTTTTTTGTCACGTGCGCCGAGTACAACAGATGTAGACCTTACCATGAAATGCGCTTAGTTACAAGCCCTTAACCAACAATGCCGCTCAATAAAAAGTTTAGAAAATATTTACTAAATTAAAGTAAAAAATAAAAAAAGATAACATTAACGAGGCCATATACAGGGGGTACCGGTACCAAGTCAATGTGCGGGGGCACAGGTAAGGGAAAGGGGGATGCCTAGTCAGTTGTACAACTGAATGCCTTCAACTGAAGAAAAAAAATCCGCATTTAACCCAACCCCTCTGAATCAGAGAGGTGTGGGGCTGCCTTAATCGACATCCAAGGCTTTGTCGCCTGGGGAACAGTGGGTTAACTGCCTTGCTCAGGGGCAGAACAACAGATTTTTACCATGTCAGCTCGGGGATTCGATCCAGTAACCTTTCGGTTACTGGCCAACGCCCTAACCACTAGCTGTGGAAATTTGTACTTGAAGGTAGGCAGGTGCAAGTGACTATGCATAGATGATTAACAGTGAGTAGCAGCAGTGTAAAAATAAAGGGGGTGTCAATGTAAATAGTCCGGGTGCCCATTTGATAAATTGTTCAGCAGTCTTATGTTAGTTAGAAAAATGCTGCGGTAGCTGTTTTCAAAGTATTTATGCTGTTTTGTTTCATAGCTGCTAATTGAACAAATAAGTATTCATCCTATATCCAACCACTGCCTGGCAGGGGAGCTGTGCGCACTGAGTGAAGTGCTGATACTGTAGATTTTTGGAGGTGCTGAGCACAGGCATAAAACTTGGTCAAATTTACTAAAGTCTACAAAGTGAGACTTTGTCCTTGTGTTTCTTGTCTATTTACATTGTTTTGTTCACAGGCTCAGTTTTTCAACGTTAGTTTGAGTCTGCTGCTTCAACTAATAGTCAGATCTCAGACAGACACATGTGACATGACTCCAGTGGCCCCGTTACCATGGTAATCTCTCTGCCTTAAACATTTGTCTCTGATATTTTGATTAAAAGACTGGTCACAAAAAATGTAATTAAATTTAACATACCACATTTCTTGTTTTAGGAACATTACAAAGCATGTGCATCAGATTTGTTTTTTATTTTAAAAATCTAGCTAGCTAGTAAAAAAATCTTGTACCTGCCACACTGGCTGGTGGACCAAAAAGTTAATGTTAGGCCCTGGGGGGTCACACCTGATAAGACGGGTTTTCTGATCAGTGGTTGTAGAGGGTGCAACAGGTAAGTGTCAGTTGGCTTTTTATAGCTGAGGAGAGTGGGGGGAGAGGGAGAGAGAAAAAACTATACACACACTTAAGTTCACACAGGACACCACATAAGACAGGAGAATTTCACCAGATAAGACAGACTGACCTTAGCCCCCCGGCACATATACTATTGTAGCATAGATACGGGAGGCTGAAACAGGGGAGGTCGGGGGACACTGGCCCTGTCCGACTATACCCCCAGACAGTGCAAACCAGGCAGGATATAACCCCACCCAGTTTGCCAAAGAACAGCCCCACACCACTAGAGAGATATCAACTTACTACCCTGAAACAAGGCTGAGTATAGCCCACGAAGATCTCCTCCACTACACAAGCCCGAGGGGGTGCAAAAACAGACAGGAATATCACGACAGTAACTCAACCCACTCGAGTCAAGTTTAGCGAAAAAGCCTCCTAGGGATGGCATGTAAGCCAGTGACTTCGCCCCAGTAATAGGGTCTGAGGCCGAGAATCCCAGAGGAGAGCCGGCCAGGCAGAGACAGTGATGGCCGTTCATCTTCGCACTCCTGGGCCAGATTACACTCAATCATAGAAACTACTGAAGAGATGAGTCTTCAGTAAAGACCATTCCATAAAAATTGAGCTCTATAGGAGAAAGCCCTGCCTCCAGCTGTTTGCTTATAACTTCTATTGATAGTAGGCAGCAGCATACCACCCTGCATACCACTGCTGGCTTGCTTCTGAAGCTAAGCAGGGTTGGTCCTGGTCAGGCCCTGGATGGGAGACCAGATGCTGCTGGAAGTGGTGTTGGAGGGCCAGTAGGAGGCACTCTTTCCTCTGGTCTAAACAAAGATCCCAATGCCCCAGGGCAGTGATTGGGGACACTGCTCTGTGTAGGGTGCCGTCTTTCGGATGGGACGTTAAATGGGTGTCCTGACTCTCTGAGGTCATTAAAGATCCCATGGCACTTATCGTAAGAGTAGGGGTGTTAACCCCGGTGTCCTGGCTAAATTCCCAATTTGGCCCTCAACCATCACGGTCACCTAATAATCCCCAGTTTACAATTGGCTCATTCATCCCCCTCCTCTCCCCTGTAACTATTCCCCAGGTCGTTGCTGCAAATGAGAATGTGTTCTCAGTCAACTTACCTGGTAAAATAACGGATAAATAAATACATAAAAATAAAAAATAGTAAGGAGGACTGCGTCTGGAGACCATAGCGTACGTGTAGGTATGTACGGCAGGACCAAATCGCAGAGCTAGGTAGGAGCAAGTCCATCTAATGCTTTGTAGGTTAGCAGTAAAACCTTGAAATCAGCCCTATCCTTAACAGAAGCCAGTGTAGAGAAGTTAGCCTTGGTGTAAATTATGATAAAATGTTTTGTTTCTAGTCAAGATTCTGGCAGCCGTATTTAGCACTAACTGAAGTGTATTCAGTGCTTTAGCCGTTGAGCATTGCCTTAGTCTAATCTAGATGTGACAAAAGCATGGATTAGTTTTTCTGCATCATTTTTGGACAAAAAGTTTCAGATTTTTGCAATGTTAGGAAGATGGAGGGGGGAAAGCTGCCCTTGAAATGTACTTGTTCCACTACATGACAAAAGTATGTGGACACCTGCTCGTCAAACATCTCATTCCAAAATGATGGGCATTAATATGGAGTTGGTCCCCCCCCCCTTGGTTGCTTTAACAGCCTCCACTTCTGGGAAGGGACTTGCTTCCGTTTAGCCACAAGCATTAGTGAGGTCAGGCACTGATGTTGGGCGATTAGGCCTGGCTCACAGTCTGGGTTTTCGATGGGGTTGAGGTCAGGGGGCTGCAGGCCAGTCAAGTTCATCCACACTGATCTCGACAAACCATTTCTGTATGGACCTCACTTTGTGCATGGGGGCATTGTCATGCTGAAACAGTAAAGGGCCTTCTCCAAAATGTTGCCACAAAATTGGAAGCACAAAATCATCTAGAATGTCATTGTATGCTGTAGCGTTAAGATGTCCCTTCACTGGAACTAAGGGGCCTTGCTCGAAACATGAAAAACAGCCCCGGACCATTATTCCTCCTCCAACAAACGTTTTACAGTTGGCACTATGTATTCGGACAGGTAGCTTTCTCCTGGCATCTGCCAAACCCGGAGTCGTCCGTCGGACTGGCAGATGGTGAAGCGTGATTCGTCACTCCAGAGAATGCGTTTCCATTGCTCCAGAGTCCATTTGTGGCGAGCTTTACACCACTCCAGCCGACGCTTGGCATTGTGCATGCTGATCTTAGGCTTATGTGCGGCTGCTCGGCCAAGGAAAACCATATTCATGACTTTCCCGATGAACAGTTCTTGCTTGTGCTGACGTTGCTTCCAGAGGCAGTTTGGAACTTGGTAGTGAGATTGCAACCTAGAACAGACTATTTTTACGCGCTATGCACCTCAGCACTTGGTGGTCCTGTTATGTGAGCTTGTGTGGCCTACCACTGCGGCTGAGACGTTGTTGCTTCTAGACATTTATACTTTACAATAACAGCACCTACAGTTGACCGGGCAGCTCTAGCAGGGCAGATATGTGATGAACTGATTTGTTGGAAAGTTGGCATCCTATGACGGTGCCATGCTGAAAGTCACTGAGCTCTTCAGTAAGGCCATTCTACTGCCAATGTTTGTCTATGGAGATTGCATGGCGGTGTGCTCGATTTTATACACCTGTCAGCAATGGGTGTGGCTGAAATAGCTGAATCCACTAATTGTTAGGGGTGTCCACATACTTTTGTGTATGTTCGTCAAAAGAGATCAGGGTCTAGAGTAACGCCGAGTTCCTAAACTTTTATTTGAAACGACTTTATAACCATCAAGATGAAATGTCAGATCAAACAGCAGATCTGTTTGTTTCTTAGGACCTAGAACTAGCATCTCTGTTTTGTCAGAGTTTTAAAATGTTGCCGCCATCCATTTCCTTATGTCTGAAACACATACTTCCAGGGTAGGTAATTTTGGTGCTTCACCATGTTTCATCGAAATGTACAGCTGTGTGTTGTCTGCATAGCAGTGAAAGTTGATATTGTGTTTCCGAATGACATCACCAAGAGGTAGAATATACACTACCGTTCAAAAGTTTGGGGTGACTTAGAAATGTCCTTGTTTTTGAAAGAAAATACCTCCCACTCCTCTTTCTATTCTGTTTACAACCAGTTTGCGCTGTTCGATGAAGGGAGTAGTACACAGTGTTGTACGAGATTTTCAGTTTCTTGGCAATTTCTCACATGGAATAGAAAGTCCTTTTGTTTCTGGCCATTTTTGAGCCTGTAATCGAACCCACAAATGCGGATGCTCCAGATACTCAACTAGTCTAAAGAAGACCAGTTTTATTGCTGCTTTAATCAGAACAACAGTTTTCAGCTGTGCTAACATAATTGCAAAAGGGTTTTCTAATGATCAATTAGCCTTCTAAAATGATTAACTTGGTGTAGCTAACACAACATGCCATTGGAACACGGGAGTGATGGTTGCTGATAATGGGCCTCTGTACGCCTGTAGATATTCCCAAAAAATCAGCTGTTTCCAGCTACAATAGTCATTTACAATGTTAACAATGTCTACACTCTACACTTTCTGAATCAATTTGATGTTATTTGAATAAACAAATTTGCTTTTCTTTCAAAAACGAGGACATTTACAAGTGACCCCAAACTTTTGAATGGTTTTGTGTGTGTGTGTGTATAGATAGTGAAATCGGAACCTTGAGGGACACCGAAACAACATATAATTGATTT
Source organism: Salvelinus namaycush (assembly GCF_016432855.1). Lineage (NCBI taxonomy): Eukaryota > Metazoa > Chordata > Actinopteri > Salmoniformes > Salmonidae > Salvelinus > Salvelinus namaycush. The sequence goes on from NC_052308.1 coordinate 15,647,986, forward strand.
GTCAGAGGACAAACCATCCACGGAGACAAGCTGATATCTTTCCGACAGATAAGATCTAAACCAGGCAAGAACTTGTCCGTGTAGACCAATTAGGGTTTCCAATCTCTCCAAAAGAGTGTGGTGATTGGTGTCAAAGGCGGCACTAAGGTCTAGGAACACGAGGACCGATGCAGAGCCTTGGTCTAACGCCATTAAACAATCATTTACTACCACCTTCAATTGGTCATGGACTCTACAAAGTGTTCAAAGCTTTCCAGAGATGCTGGCCCATGTTCACTCCAATGCTTCCCACAGTTGTCAAGTTGGCTTGATGTCCTTTTGAGTGGTGGACCATTCTTGATACACACGGGAAACTGTTGAGCATGAAAAACCCAGCAGCGTTGCAGTTCTTAACAAACCGGTGCGTCTGGCACCTACTACCATACCCCGTTCAAAGGAACTTACATTTGTTGTTTAACCTGTCTCCATCTACACTGATTTAACAAGTGACATCAATAAGGGATCATCGCATTCATCTGGTCAGTCTCTCATGGAAAGAGCAGGTGTTAATGTTTTTATACTCAGTGTAATACATACATTGCACGTTACCCTTATACTTCTCATATAGTCACATGCATAATACTTTACATTTTCCCTTATTCTGTCAGTGATGTACTAACACAGCTCAGCCTTATGGCGGATTAGGTATTTGAGGGACCCTATAGCCTCTGCCTGAGGGGAGGAGCTGATACTAAGAGTGCAGTACATGGGATGGATCTGAAATAATTTAGGATACTGTCTGACTGCATGGTAGAATGAGCATTCTTTTCTTTTTAAAATCTTTTTTACTCCTTTTTCTCCAAGTTTGTGGTATTCAATTGGTAATTAGTCTTGTCCCATTCGCTGCAACTCCCGTACGGACTCGGGAGAGGTGAAGGTCGAGAGCCATGTGTCCTCAAACACAACCCAGCCACTGCTTCTTGACACAATGCCTGATTTTAACCCGGAAGCCAGCCGCACCCGTGTTTCGGAGGAAAAACTGTGCACCTGGTGACTGTCAGCGTGCACTGAGTCCGGCACGCCACAGAAGTCGCTAGTGTGCGATGGGACAAGAACATCCCTGCCGGCCAAACCCCCCTCTAACCCGGACAACGCTGGGCCAATTGTGTGCCGCCCCATGGGTCGCGACAGAGCCTGGACTCAAACCAGGATCTCTAGTGGCACAGTTAGCACTGCGATGCAGTGCCTTAGATCCCTGCACCACTCGGGAGGACCCAGAGCATAATTTTCTGGTCAACTTCAAAAACCTTGAGTCTACGTAGGAAATGGAGGCGTTGTTGGACTCTGCAGCAGTCCCTTTACTTGGACAATATGCTGAGCTGGAAGGGCCATGTGTACACCCAGGTACTTGAACAAACTAACCTGTGCTATGGCATTGTGGACAACCACAGGCACGTGGTCACCGACAGATTTAGGGTGAAACACCATTGGGGTCAAACACCAATTTGTATTGTTTGAATATCTGACCTGTACGCAGTAGTATCAGCATCTTTAGACATCAGAAAACAAGACAATATATTTATCAGGATTACTGCTAGTTCATTCATTTGTGTACAGAGTGAATAAGATGGGTGAACTCACACAACCCAGCGGGGCCCCCATGCTAATGTCTATAGCCTCAGAGAGGGTACTGTTAACTAATCTGTTGAGTACTGCTAGTCATGAATGAGTGGTACCACCTTATGGTATAGGGGTTAAAACCCATCTGCTTTAACTTGCTGATTAGGACATGTGGCTGTATTGTGTTAAACGCTTAACTTAAATCAATAAATGGCAGTCTAGCACAGGCCTTGGGGTTTTCCAGATTCTTAACAATGAGATGCACTATGGTGTTGATTGCATCATCAGTCCTGCAACTTTTCTTATAGGCAGATTGATACAGATCTTTTCAGAACTTCATTATGATGGTCAGACCAACAGGTCTATAGTCATTATTTTCTTTTGGGGACTGGAGTGATGATGGCCTTTTTCCACAGAGATGGGATGGTATGGGAGTCTATAGACCTCTGAAAGATAGGGCACCAAGTCGGAGTAAATTCCTCTGCACATGTTTTTAGAAGAAAAGCAGAGATGCCATCAGGACCTGTTGCCTTATTCATACAGGTGTGCTTGAAGACTAGTGACAACTATAAGGTTGATTTCCAACCTATGGCTCCATTGATATTGATGATTGTGTTCAATCACATTATCACACGCGACAGAGAAGTCATGTACAGTGCATTCAGACCCATTGACTTTTTTCACATTTTGTTACATTACAGCCTTATTCTAAAATGTATTTTAAAAAATGTATCAATCTACACACAATACCCCATAATGACAAAGAAAAACAGGTTCATAGAACTTTTAGCACATTTACATATGTATTTTGACCTTTTACTCAGTACTTTGTTGACACACTTTTGACAGCGATTACAGCCTCGAGTCTTCTTGCGTATGACACGACAAGCTTGGCACTTGAATTTGGGGAGTTTCTCCCATTCTTCTCTGTAGATCCTCTCAAGCTCTGTCAGGTTGGATGGGGAGCGTCGCTCCACAGCTTTTTTCAGTTCTCTTCAGAGATGTTCGATAAGGGTTCATGTCCGGGCTCTGGTTGGGCCACTTAAGGGCATTCAGAGACTTGTCCTGAAGCCATGCCTGTGTTGTCTTGGCTGTGTGCTTAGGGTAGTTGTCCTGTTGGAAGGTGAACCTTTGCTCCCATCTGAGGTCCTGAGCAGGTTTTCATCAAGGATCTCTCCTGTACTTTTCTTCGTTCATCTTTCCTTCAATCCTGACTAGTCTCCCATTCCCTGCTGCTAAAAAACATCCCCAACCTGGCACCAACAACCTGGTGCCAGGTTTCCTCCAGACGTGACGCTTGGCATTCAGGCCAAACAGTTCAATCTTGTTTTCATCAGACTAGAGAATCTTGTTTCTCATGGTCTGAGAGTCCTTTTAGGTGCTAAGCAGGCTGTCATGCCTTTTACTGAGGAGTGGCCTCCGTCTTGCCACGCTACCATGAAGGCTTGATTGGTGGAGTGCTGCAGAGATGGTTCTGCCATCTCCACAGAGGAACTCTGGAGTGACCATTGGATTCTTGAACACCTCGCTGACCATGGCCCTTCTCCCCTGATTGCGCAGTTTGTCTGGGTGGCCAGCTCTAGGAAGAGTCTTGGTGGGTCCAAAATTCTTCCATTTAAGAATGATGGAGGCCACTGTTCTGTGCCTCAACACAATCCTGTCTCGGAGCTCTACGGTCAATTGCTTCAACCTCATGGCTTGGTTTTTGCTCTGACATGCACTGTCAACTGTGGGAACTTATATAGACAGGTGTGTGCCTTTTCAAATCATGTTTAATCAATTTCATTTACCACAGGTTGACTCCAATCACGTTGTAGAAACTTCTCAAGGATGATCAATGGAAACAGGATGCATCTGAGCTCAATTTTGAGTCTCATAGCAAAGGGTCTGAATTCTCATGTAAATAAGATTATTCTGTAATTTTTTTTATATAAATAAATTTGCTAACATTTCGAAATACTGTTTTCGCTTTGTCGTTATGGGGTATTGTGTGTAGATTGATGAGGAAAATTTAATCAATTTTAGAAATGCAAAGTAACGTAACAAAATGTGGAAAAAGTCAAGTGATCTGAATACTTCCCGAATGCACTGTACATACAATCTTGCATAAAAAAAAACATTTAATTGGCTTTGGTCAGCTAATCTGGTGTGTGCAAGTATTTATTTTGCAGGGTTCATGTCAGTGATTGTGTCAACAGAAGGGCCAACAGGAGGGTCTCTTAAACTTTCAGTTGGCAACTGCACCAATGGCCACGCCAACCACCTAAGCCCCATTTTGATCCAGAAAAAAACATGGATTTTACAAAATAGCTTGGCTATCTGGGTTAAAGTGCTGTTTTTAAAACTACTGTACTCCCATGTCTTCCTGCTCTCACCTAGAGATTTGATGAACTACTTCAGTTGGCTTCGAAGGGGCAGCACACAAGTGTTGACATGCTAGTCAAAGACATCTACGGGGGATCTTATGGGTCCTTGGGCTTGACTGGGGACCTTATTGCAAGCAGCTTTGGAAAATCTGCTACTGCTGACAAAGGTAAAGAGAGAACAGAGCCCTTGCAGTATGTTTATTCTTTGGCCCCATAACCTGTTTTTCATTGCACTGTCTTCAGGAGCGGACTCCCTGGCATGCAATCTACCTGTGGGAGGACCTATAGGAGGACAGGCTCATTGTAATTGCTGAAATGGAACGGAGTTAACATATGTTTGATACGTTCCATTCCAGCCATTACAATGATCCCGTCCTCCTATAGCTCCTCACACCAGCCTCCACTGCCATATACTGTAATGTAGGTTACATTCCTGTTTAGCACTAACAGATTGACTTCTTACCCAGTTACTGTGCTAGGCTGTGTGGTTACTGTTACTGTTGAGAAATAGACGAGGCAGACGGCCATGGAGGCAAAGCAAGCAACTCATTCACTCACTCTATTAGATCGTTAATGTTTTTAATGTAATGCCAATAATACCTGAAACAAACGGTCAATACATAAACCAACACTGTACTTACTTCAATGGGACCTTTGCTTGTTGTCTAGAGTGACTCCATGTTTCTGGATCTTCACTTGGCTGTATGCTGACATACTTTTACTTTTGTTTCCTCCTGAATTAGAGTTCTCTAAAGAAGATATGGCTAAGAGCCTGCTCCATATGATCAGCAATGACATTGGGCAGCTGGCCTGCCTTTATGCCCGGCTCCACAACTTGACCAGGGTCTACTTTGGGGGTTTCTTCATCCGAGGACACCCTGTCACTATGCACACCATCACTTACAGTATCAACTTCTTCACCAAGGCAAGCCCCCCCCAATGTACCTCCTAAACAAGCATTTCTTTCTCAATCCAGGTTTTGCTCTCAGGTACATTTGATTGAGCTCTAGATTTAGCCCTGAAATAGCTTGATCTGATGTCAGCTGACTAAAACCAGGGATATGTCCCTTGGGCCTGGTTCAGAGCTTGAAAACCAGCAATCAAATCTGCCTTGCTGTATTTACACAGTAGCATGGAAATGTACCCTTTTTCCTTAATTCAATGTATTCAGAATGTCTTTGGGTTCTGTTACGCAGCAGGTAGACTCCAGTCACCTCACAGGTAAATTATTTACATTTTCAGATGGAGACATTTGTGTGGGCAGTTAGAAAAAACAAAAACATTGTTATGACAGGTTTGATTATATTGTCCCCATAGGCTACTTTTACATGATACAACCTGCAAGTGTAATGAGAGTTGGAAATGGTTCCTTCTGACTGGATATGTATATATATTTTTTTTTTGCAGGGTGAAGTCCAGGCGCTGTTCCTGAGACATGAAGGCTATCTGGGAACTATTGGTGCCTTTCTCAAGGGAGCAGAGGAAGACAGTAAGTCGATGTTTTCCTCTATGGAATTTCTTCATGACAGAAAGTGGCACTGGCAGTCATGCCTTATTACACTCTTGGTTTGGTATGCATTTTCCTGTTGATGAGAAGTTCTTTCTTTTGAGTCGTTTTCACTGGTATTATAATTGTCACTTTATCTAGATCCTAACCAGTACAGTTGGGGGGAGAACTATGCTGGGAGCTCTGGCCTGATGAGTACCTCTCCAGACCTGAACCCCATGCAACGTGCACGCAGTGGAACAGTAAGTCCTTTGGAGAAGAAAATAAGACAATACCTTAAGGTCAGCTTTGGACCACTAGGGTGTGCTCATAACCCACTTGTTGCCATTTAATTTTGGTGACATTTCATTAACCATTTTAGCAATTCCCCCCCACCACCCTTTTATCTGATTTCTGAGATAATTGTAGATTTGATATTTTCTGTGGAAATGTCACCACTGCTGTCCTTTTTAAAATCCACAGGCCTGGTGTGACAACAACCTTCATTGATAATTTCATCTAACATTTGATTGTTTTCTTTTCTTCATATCCACCATATCTTACATCTGTTTACCTACTGTAACCCTTTCCTCAGTTTCCCGTAAGTACTTCCATGCTCTGTGTGTAGTGGTTTGATTAGGGCTACATATTTCCTCATGCTTCTGGCTTTGTAGCTCTACACCTGCCCTAACATTCACATTGGGTTAAATAAGGTTTCAGAGAGACAATTGTTGCATTAACTGCCAAATGCCAGCCTTTTCCTTTCACATTGCATTGTTTAACAGCGTTTGAAGTGTTGCTTTTAGCAGTCACTGTTTTGAATTGTGTTGTGATGTGTTATAACCAACCTTAAAGTCACCTGTGACACTGGAGAATAGTAATCAGGTCTGTTCACCTCAGACATTGAACTTAAAAGCATACTCAAGGCACTGACTGGTGTGAGGAGTCCGTATAGGGTACATCTAAACTTTGATACTTTGATGTGTGTGTTGACTGCACTGACAGTGTACTTGTCCCTGAGTGATATGGAGCTTGACACATGCTATTGTCAGCTCACTGACCACTAGGTGGCGTATTGAAAACGGATATATTGGCATTTTTTGTGACGTTTAAAGGAGTCTGGTCGCTTCGGTTTCACTTTGATGTGTGCATGAGTGCATTAGCCCAGCACTATTTGCAGTGCTTAGTGTGTCTCTTGTTCGGCTCCAGTTTGACATGTTGGAGATGGATCGTCTGGAGAGGCAGCTCGTGAACCTGCCCCTGCTGCAGGACCCGTCCTCCTACATCCCAGACACAGTGGACCTCTCAGAGGATGCCCTTGCACGGGAGTACTGGCTCTACTGCTTTGAGGAGGCCCTGGATGGGGTAAGAGGCAGAGCATCTTCTACTGGTCTATTCATCAATACACACACATTGCATTCATTGACACAGCGAGTCCTCAACCTGGTTGCTTTTAAAATTGCCGACCTGGGTGATGTGCTTTGAACAGGTGGTAAAAAGAGCTGTGGCCAGCCAGCCTGATCTTCCAGAGGCTGCTGAACGAGCGGAGAAGTTCCGGCACAAGTACCTGCACAAGCTGCAGACCCTCCGCCACCAGCCTTTGTAAGGGGAGCCACAGCTGCAGATCCTTTTTAAAGGCTGTTAGACGACTAGAGCTGTTTCTTGATCACTTATGTAGATGCGTATCTCCGAATGCCTCCCAAGTAGTGGATGAGATTGACTCTTGTACATGATGAAGTCTCACTGTTTCCTGTGCAATCTGTATGTGTTTCTGTCTGCTAATGTAGAGTACTTCTCTTCTCACCTGTAGTGCTTATGGATCCCTTACTGTCAGAAGTCTTTTAGACACAAGAGAACACTGTTTAAACGAGTTCAACTTCCCTGACCCCTACTCGAAGGTTTGACTGGATTCTATAGCACTCTTTTTCTCTGTTCACTGTTCCCAATACATGCTCCAGTGCTTCTCTTTTTCTGGGCATCTAATGATGAAGCTAACACGTGTGGTCTTGGGTGCATTTTAATGTCATTTCATGTCCACTTGCCTTGATTAGTGTCTGTCATTATATGATTTGCTAATGTGGTAGATTAGCTGTGAGAAGTGGGAGGAGGCTTCTGTCTCAGTTTTGTCTTCATCTTCCACAGATCAAGCAGAGGGAGAATGACATGGCCCTCAAGTACTTCCAGAAGGCAGTCAAGTCCCTGGAGGAGCTGAGCTGGGAGCAGAGGCAGTTTGCCCTGGTCAGGGGCCTCCTGGCTGGGAACGTCTTTGACTGGGGAGCCAAGGCTGTTTCAGAGTGAGTCTTAATGAGTCTGCACTCCTTAATTTGGGACTATGGAGGATTATTATGACAAATTCTGGCTATAATATATATATGTATATTCTTGAGAATTATATGGCAATTTTGAATGAACAGACTGTCGCTCACGTTTTCTCTTAGTGTTCTGGAGTCTAATCCGGAGTTTGGCTTTGAACAGGCGAAACGACAATTGGAAGGTATTGACTGGGAAAACATTGTTGACTGGGAAAACATTTGGATATTTAAATGGATCCTGCATTTTATATTGCTGGTGTAACCTATGTAGGCTACATAATGACAGTCCTGCTTTCTCCATAGAGCGGCCGTGGCTTGTCGACACCTATGACCAATGGTTCGAGAGACTGAAGGTAAGAATTTACACTGTTTCCTGAAGTTAGTGTTTTAAATTTTGATTATATTAGCTGTATTCTTGTTATGGGCCACATCCTAACTTAAGCTCCACAGAAGTTCTGTGCCTAGATCTCAATTTAGGATTTGTCCCAAAGATGTGTATGACTTGATGCTGTGGAACAGTAATTGAATACCATGCCTACTGGCTTTCTTTTGCAGGGCCCACCTCATAAGTGTGCATTATTTTTCGTAGATAATAGTGGAATAGACATCATACTGGGAGTCTTCCCATTTGTCAGAGAGCTTCTCTGCAGGGGAACAGAGGTAAGGAACCACACTGTCCACCCGCTAATATCTTGAAACGCTGTCACCTTCACCACCCCTTCAAATACACACAGGGTTTAATAAAACAAGATGACTGAAGCAAGATTTACTTTTTTCCACTTTATGATGTTTTTGGGCCTTTGACACCCTGCATTTGCTGTTTTCCAGGTAGTCCTTGCCAGCAACTCAAGCCCAGCTCTGAATGATGTGACAAACAATGAGCTGCAGATCTTGACTGAAAGAATAGCTGCAATGGATCCAGTCATACAGTGAGTCTTTAAGTCTTATCACTGCATTTGTGACTGGATAATGGATACAGTGGTCCTTTCCCACCATTTTCAATGTCATTTAATTTGTTTTTCAGGTCTGCTGTGAAGGAGGACAGGTTGACGTTAGTCCAGAGTGGCTCCAGCTCTCCGTGCTTAGACTTAAGGTTTGTTTTATTTCCTATGTATGAATTCTATTTCAACGTTACATACCTGTGTTAACTATGTTTAAAAACAAACTTACTGCAGGAATGTCCACCAGAGCTGTTGCCAGATAATTTAATGTTAATTTCTGTACCATAAGCCACCTTCAACGTCGTTTTAGAGAATTTGGCAGTACGTCCAACCGGCCTCACAACCGCAGACCACATGTAACCAAGCCAGCATAGACCTCCACATACGGCTTCTTTTTCACCTGCGGGACTGTCTGAGACAAGCCACCCAGACAGCTGATGAAACTGAGTTTGCACAGCCGAACAATTTCTGCACAAACTGTCAGAAACCGTCTCAGAGAAGCTCATCTGAGTGCTCGTTGTCCTCACCAGGGTCTTGACCTGACTCCAGTTTCAGTGTTGGTACTGACTTCAGTGGGCAAAGGCTTAACTTCGATGGCCACTGGAGAAGTGTGCTCTTCACGGATGTGTTCCGATTTCAAGAGTACCGGGCATATGGCGTTGTGTGGGTGAGTGGTTTGCTGATGTCGACGTTATGAACAGAGTGCACAATGGTGGGGGTGGGGTTATGGTATGGACATGTACCAAAGCTGAAGAACATGCGCACATCCAGGTACTTTCCGCAGGTGCTGGAGATTAGGCAAACTCATGGAAACCAGAAAGGAAAACGCCGCACACTGCTGCTCATGCTTCCAGGTGGTATTTATTAACAACGTTTCGACCCGTAGGTCTTCATCAGACATCCATATCCCAGGTGGGGGTGGAAGGTCCTATATATAGGGGCAGTACTCAGTGACATCACTTCCTGAAACAGGAGGTAATTCTTTTTATATTTATTACGTAGTTTCACAATATTAACATTCAATGGATCAAAATATGATCATACACAGGGAATGTGATCAATATTTACAGTAATATACATACAATATTCAATTAGGATTAAAAAAAAAACTATTTAGACATATTGAAACTATAAAAACGGTTTCAAGTCAAACTCCTCATTAAGGCCAAGAGGAGAGTGTTGAGCTTGTGGATCCAGAAAGATTCCCTTTGAAGAAGTTTCCTCTCAATGTCCCCTCCCCTGCGTGACTTCTTGACCATTTATATTCCAATGTATCTCAGAGAGCTAATAGGATGCCCAGCTTGTACAAAATGATCAGCAACCAGATTTTTTGTCTCACATGTCCGTATATTGCTGCAGTGCTCACTGATCCGTGTCTTAAGGCTTGTACGGGGATTCCCTATGTAAGACAGACCACAAGGACATTTCAACATGTAAATAACATTGGTGGACATGCAGGTAAACAGGCCCTTGATCTTAAGTATTTGTCCTGTACGAGGGTGGGTAAATTAGTTGCCTTTGTACGTAAAGCTGCATTGAGCATATCGGCCACATTTGTAATTACCCTCTGGAACCTTGTCCAAAAGAGTTTCCTTTTTCTCTGGTGGGTAATCAGATTTAATCACTATCTCATGTTTGGGGGTCTTTTAAGGGGATATTTCAAAATGGATTTCAATTGTGGGTCAGTATCAATAATGTACCAGTTCTTATGGTATGGGCAGGCATAAGCTACGGACTACAAACACAATTGCATTTTATCGATTCCGGTTCTAATGCACAGAGATTCTGTGACGAAATCCTGCTATTGTCATGTCATAAATGTTTCGGCATGAAAATGCACTGCCCCATCTCACATCCCATCTCACAAGGATCCGTACACAATTCCAGAAGCTGAAAATGTCCCCGTTTTTCCATGGATTGCATACTCATCAGACATGTCACCTATTGAGCATGTTTGGGATGCTTTGGATTGACGTGTACGACAGCGCGTTCCAGTTCCCTCCTATATCCAGCAACTTCGCGCAGCCATTGAAGAGGAGTGGGACAACAGGCCACAATCAACAGCCTGATCAACTCTATGCAAAGGAGATGTCGTGCTGCATGAGGCAAATGGTGGTCACATCAGATACTGACTGGTTTTCTGATCCACTCCCCTACCTTTTTTAAGGTGTTTGTGGCCAACAGATGCATATCTGTATTCCCAGTCATGTGAAATCCATGTGAAATTAGGGCCTAATGAATGTATTTCAATTGACTGATTTCCTTATGAACTGTAACTCAGTAAAATCTGTGAAATTGTTGGATGTTACATGTATATTTTTGTTCAGTGTAGATACTAAGTGATTTCTAATATACATGTTTAAGGTTATTCCTGTAAATATGATAATTTCTCTCCCCTCAGCCGTTTGGACAAGGTGTTGGCTGGGGTTGTGCGGGAACGCCACACAGACCTGGTGATCATCGAGGGCATGGGCCGGGCCATCCACACCAACTACTACGCCTTGTTGAGCTGCGAGAGCCTCAAGATGGCAGTCATCAAGAACTCCTGGCTGGCTGACCGACTGGGAGGCAAGCTCTTCAGTGTGGTCTTCAAGTACGAGATGCCACCAAACAAAAAACCCACCACCCTGGATCATGTTCCTGTGATGCCGTCATGATCTCATCACTCTTTTTGAAGTCTGATTATGGGACAGGTTGAACTGTTTCAAGTACAAGTTGGAGAGGTCCAGCTAGCTGTAATGGGGTTGATTTCACCGACTCATGATGATTGATATGCAGATTGTACAGGGAGGAGTTTTTAAGATCAGTTTCAGTGGGCTTGGATTGATTTGAAAACTTGGCAGCCTATTTTAGCAAGGATGTCAAAACAGGGTAGAGTATAACATCGCTTAGTAACAATGTTTAAATGTCTTCCTTTTTTGAATATACAACCGTACTTTGCACCATCTTGTGTTCTTGCAGATCACTGCCAAAATTCTAGTTATGGTATCAGAACAGACAAACTTGTCAGTGGTAGAGGTGTCCTCTTTGCAGATTGACTGTCAATGCAAGTGAGATCCTCTACTAACTGCATTTATAGACAGGTTATTAGTACCCTGTTGTTTACTCACAGCATCCCAATGGTTACCATGACAACATTCACCCTTTCAGTGGTGAAGAGATGCTTTGCGAGTGCTGTGCTACCAGGGTAATTATAGCAATCTGTGGTGACGCTTCACAAATATATGGTAGATGTGCCTTGAGGTGGGAGTGATAAAAAAGCATAGCTTGTTCAAAATGCAACCAACCTGGTTTAATTTCTATTGCAGGAGAAACATGGATTTTTGTTACCAGGGGCTACATGAAAGTGGCTTTTCTATGGGTTTGTGTTCTGTCTTCCTTTCGAATCCCAAGATTTTCCTCCTTTCATCACTGCCACTAGGTCAATTGAGATTATTCACTTAATTGTGACGATAATTGCCTGAGAAGCTAAAATGTTACAGGGAATTTTGGGCACTTTATTGAGGGGTTAAAAAATGTAATTACAGAAGGTGGCAGTGTTTTCATTTGAACATGAGCTCCTAACAACCAAATTAATGATTTGGATGTTCTGAGTTGTCAATCAAAGTTTATTTAAGGTAATTTTATAGCAAATGTTTAAGCTATCTTTTTATCAATAACATTATGTTGGCAGCCTTTGTAAATTCAAGGAGTTTGTTTGGGTTGAGATATTGCTGTCCAAATGTTTCCATGACTTTATTTGCTTAACCTGTGGATTGATATTGTGTGTTATCATTTGTAAATACATGTGAAATAAGTGTAAATATAATTAATTTGCATTACTTGAGTTCATGAGGACATTTAGGGAAATTATTGTTCTCTTTACAATCACTTGTAATTAAATGTGAATTTATTTTAAAGTAATGCAATTTCTCTTTTGTGTTTCTTGATTTTTGGAGGGTGGTACTTATGGAATTTTAGGGAGTTGAGAGGAGTGGGTAACTGTTAGGATGCGAGGGAGTACAACGCACTGCTCTAGAATCATCAAAGCGTTTTTAGTGCCGGTGGCGCAATGTGAGAATGGAGTGCTGGTGTGTGTGGCACAGTAGTTGCTCGCTGGGGAGTCATACGCTTATAATGCACCGTGCCAAGCAGGGGGTCCTCCACGACATGCTGTGCCTCAACTTCTTCATTACCCCCTACTGCCACATGAACGGATGCCGGTTCTTAAATTCTACAATATTCTTACACAAGAAGAAACCCAATTCTGTATAGTTTCATTTTTCCTGCGAAATGATTTATTGATGTACACTTGTGTACACACTTTGCGTACTACTTGTTTCAATGTTCAGTTCCCATTGCATGTAGGAAACTTTGATATAATTCACGAAGGTGATAATTGTGATCAAAGAAGGATTACATTTCGACAGTTTCTCACTTTACCGGCCAACACTGGCGAAAAATTGATGAATCCTATCGCAATCTCAAGAAACCTATTCTCATGCGCCTCACCTATGGGACAAACGCTGACATAAATCCCCACATGAACGCGCATACGGTTACGCGTTTCCAGCCGGTGACTCTTCAAAAACCAGATAGAATCCCAACGACCAGCACACAGACGGAATTTGAGTCCTGTGCGCTTTATCAAACTATCGGTCATCCCATATGACTGAATTCCCTTTGCAATAATAGTCAACCTCAACGGATTAACCAACGCGGGTAAGGTCATTTGTCATTTTATTCAAGTGTTAAAGGTTCTCTGTCGCAATAACGAACTATAGCTAACCAAATGTGCCACCTGTATCATTCATTTTGCTTTAGATTGTCGCATTCAATAGACTACATCTTGTACTAGCTAGTGCATTAATAACACCAACTTTTGTTTCTTCTATAAAGTTATTAGGCTATATGAATGAACTCCACTGAAGGCAAGATAGAAACCGTGGCGGCCAATTATTCTAAATTGAAAGAAATATGTGAAATTGTTTGCCTTTTTATTATACTCAATAGTGCCTTCAATATTCGTAATTGCTTAGTGGTACGTTTTATGATAATCATATCTGAACAAAACGATGTGTTCTGTTATTTGGCATAGGAAAAAAAATATTCTGTTTTTGTTCTGTATCAGGAAAATAGCCCAAAGAGTATTAATTAACATGTTAAAAGAGACAATCATATATTGCAATTATGTAGAGAGAGAGTGAGAGATTTTAGGTAGGCTGTCTCCTTGTGAGATCATGCATTTTATTAATCAACTGTAAGTGAATATAAAGCAGAGACAGTGGGTGTACAATATTTGTGGACTCATTAATAAGCCTGTTAATTAAAAGCAAGCCAATCAGTAGGAATGTGAATGTGATCACTATGAGAACTGTGGAGAGACCTGATTGTGAAGCTCCCAGCAGGGCAATCTGGGGATCACATCCAGTCCACGTTCACTATTGAGAGAAATTTCATAAAAATAATAGCAAACTCAAGGAAAATATGGAAAGATTAATCATGACTTTTTGGTAGCCTAACCAAGCATTAATTAACAAAAGTTATTCCCCCATTCCACTTACGTAGATAACTTCTTAGTTCACTATCACTATGCTGCCTCTTCATATAATGGGTAGGCTAGGTAAAGCAGTGAGCTGTGCCAATATAGCAAATCTCCATGATGGACTATATTGATGATCTACTAACTAGCGTGGCCACCATCTCCATGTCTTATAATGAGCGTTAAAGTGTGATATGCTGTCAACAGTGATCTTTTCGGGTTCAAGGTTGATTCAGTCTGATTGGTTGTTGTTGTGTTTTGGTTTTTGAACAGTGGACCCAGCTGGTCTCCTTGTGTGACATCAAATGAGAGAGAGAGATTCCACTGTCACTGTTCCAATTAACCCAGCCCTGGATAAATTCTCTCTCTCCGTCTCTGTCTCTGTCTCTCTGTGTCTCTCTGTGTCTCTCTGTGTCTGCCGGTTCTCTTGGCCTACCCTCCCCCTGTCTCTTTGTCTCTCCCTTGTCTTTCTCTCTCCTCTCAGTGGGATGTCTGTAGCTCTGTTCTCCTGGTGCTGTTTGTGTCTCAGAGCGTTGCTGGAACGTGTTTCTCTCTCTGCTCTGTGGGTATCTGGAGGAGGTTGCCCCGCTGTGAGTGTGTGTGTGTGCACTGAGCGTGCTCTACGGGAAGATAATGGCCACATTGCGGGATGTCTGTGATGTTGCTGTGCAACCGTGGCAATGTTCGATCTTGCCCCACATCTGTTGTACCTGCAACGAAATTGCCACAGAATCAGTTTGTGCCTCTTCTCTGCATCGGCTCACTTGCTGACAGATGGGCCTTCCTTATGGCTCTCATCACACTGAGCAGTCTCCAGGGGCTCAGCGGATAATGCTGCACACTCAGAGTTGCAAAAGCTCCCAGTTGATGGTATGAAATCTCCAATATTGTTCTCTAGAGAGCTGAAGAATTCAAACTGTTTAAATCAGCGGTCATAGAGCTCGCCAGCTTGTAGTCCTAAAACCCAGAAATGAGTTACCTCTGGTTCGTTCAGCTGTTCCTATGGGGAAAGAATAGAGTTTTGGGATAAACGCCGAAAAGAAGGTCTGAGATTAACACAAGCTGAAGAGATCTTATATGTTTTGTTCTATGACATATCAGTCAGTTAACATGACCTTTAGGAATTATGTTGCCGTTATGTGCTCAAAATTCGCAAAAAGTGACTTTAGCTGCTGAAGATTATCTTATAGAACAAAACGTATAAGATCTCCTAAGCCCGTGTTTACCACAGACCTTATTTTTGGCATTTATCCAAAAATCGTACAAAAACTCCATTCATTTTCCCATAGGTAGAGTCAGTGCCTACAAAAAGATGCCATTACTATTGCTCTCTATTGATTGGACAGTTGAAATGCTACTTGCTGAAACTAATTTTTATAGTGCTTTCAGTAGCTTTCCTGAAGTATTTGTTGAGAAATCTGATGGAAATCAGACTTATGAAAGTTAAGTGTTGGTAAACATTGAGAACCTTATGTGTTAATTACATGGCAAACACCTGATGAACAGCATATTTTAATCGGCTAATAGATATACATGAAGGCATCCATTGACGCTTTAAGTTTCACAAATGATTGAGAAATCAATCCTTTCTTGGGCATTTAAATATGCAGGCTATTGAATGATCTTTTTCTATGCCTTCTTATTTTGACTAGAGTGTACAGTTATCGCAGTGGATCACCAGCTGTGTTTACCACAAGACCTCACATTTGGTTTTGTTTTGGGGGTGGGGGGGGGTTATTGGCATTGTTCACTGGGGGAGCAAAGAAAGGATGGTGAATTAGTCATGCGTTTCTGATCTGGTTGGTGTGAAGTCTGTTGTTCTCCAGTGAGCCGTATGTGATGGGGACAGGGACCAGAGTCCACCTGAGCCCAGCCACCCCCTCCCTTCCTGACTTCCCATTGTCCTCTCACTGTCACATTACACAGAAGGCACACACTCTGCAACCTGACGGAACACTGCTAATCAGGTAAATCATCTGATATAAATGTGCTTTTAGACATGGGGCTGTAATCTCTTTATGTAAACCCAGAATGATTCCGGGGGTTTTGGGGTCTTTGTTTGGTCGTTCTTCGTGGCCACGCTGGTTGCTAGGAGAGACAACAGGACAGGAGCAGATGGCTTCTGGAGGCTTGTGGCCCAGCAGGTGAAGTTATCTATGCACATAAAACAGAGTCCACTGCCAGCCCAGTGCTTTGTACCTCCACTGCTTCGCCTCACCTTGCCTCGCTGCTCACTACCACAGAGGCCCTCTTCAAACTATCATTTCAGCTGTGTCCATGATCTGTTGTAAGCTGGGCTTCTGTGAAACATGTCGGGGCCTGATATTGTTGAGCACTGACCAATTGGTCATGGACCAGAGAGAGGTCTCAGATCTCAGTGTTTAATGAACCAGGCCTCAGAGGTGGCCCTTTGCACTCTGCTGCTAGATTTCCCATCATCCCTGGACCTACCTCTGTCTGAACACGAATTCATCTCAATTGTTTTAACCCAGCTAGTGCAACTCATGATGTGCAGTCGTTCTACAACGTTCTTCAGAATCTGTGCTATCGTGGTTTCTTCTTCCTCAGTTTTTCATTAGGTTGTTCAATATGTTCACAGCTTTCCATGTATATAAACTGAAAGTACACCGCATACTGTATCCTACTCCTCCTCATGTGCTCTCAAAGCCCTCTCTGTCTTCAGAAAGAGTTTCACGCTTGGCCTGGCCCCCCTGGCCTGGCCACTTGGTTTTGCCCCCCTGGCCTGGCCACCGCCTCTGCGCCAGATGCTAACCCCTGCTGCGTCCTACCTATATCACACAGCGCTGTATAATACACTGTTTAGTAGGGGCTGCTTATCGTCAGAAGATGCTGAGAACTCCACCCCAGAGTGTTCTATTTCCACCCCCATCCTGAGTCTTCTCAAAGGACCACCTGTTAACGGCTACATCAAAGGGCCAAAGGAGAAGGGGCTCCGCTAGGCAAGGATGCTCTTTGCCTCTGTGCCCCTCTCTGTTACCCACCGCCTTCCTTTTAAGGCGACAGGGCTATTCAGGCTCCGACTAGCAGTCCACTCCGTTTCTATGGAGGCACCCCTTTTCTCTTTATGTGAGAGAAATATTTGTGGTGCCATTCAATCAGGCTGCTGCTCAGCCTCTGTGTCTGCGCCCCATTATCTGCACACTCATTTCAGAGGATTCTGTGATCTCCAATATGAGTCTGGGCTCAGTCAATATGTACAGTACATCATCTGCATTTTGATGCTGTTTATTT
Source organism: Salvelinus namaycush (assembly GCF_016432855.1). NCBI lineage: Eukaryota > Metazoa > Chordata > Actinopteri > Salmoniformes > Salmonidae > Salvelinus > Salvelinus namaycush. Next base: position 15,665,463 of record NC_052308.1, read on the forward strand.
TTTGGGACTGGTTGGTTGGTTCATTTTGTCAGCAAGGCCTCATGGATCTCACTCCTCCAGAACTGAGCAGACCAACAAGCTAGAGTGTTTTCTAGAGATGCCATTTTTCTGGGAAGTCTCTCTGTTCTTTGATTAAAAATACCCTTCTCTACCACAGCTGAGTCAAATGTAGAGGGCTGGAGGATGAGATCAAGCCTGACACAACACTTTGTGTGGGAAATGGCACTGTACCTCTCTCTCAGACACACTGTAAGGTTATAGACGATAAAGGTCTCACCTCAGCAGCTACCGTCCCACTGTTGTTTGCAAACTGCACAGTGGGTAGAACTCCCTCCAGAGACAGGCAAGGGAAAGCAGTTTGTGTCTAATCCCCATACAGGCCTGCTTGCAATAGCACCACACATTCCCCTTGACAGCAGTTGCTTCTCCTCCTCCCCATAACGCAATCTCCTAGTCCTGGCCTGTTTTCAAAGCACCTAAATAACTCACTGTAAACCTCAGGGTGGAGTGTTTGAAAGTGTGTGTGTGTGTGTGTGATTGAAGAGGCAAGGCTATCGACCCACAACACCCCAGCAGCAGCAGGTCAATACTTCTCCTCTATAGATTTTCTGTATGGGCCGCACCGTCGTCTGTCTTTAACATAAAAGAGTGGCCTGCCAGGGGCAGAGCAGTCATGCTGCGTTGCCAGGGCGATGGATGGTCCAAACCCATCAGAGAGGAACAGAAAGCTCACCTTGTTCTCTTTTAATAAACAACCCAAATGAACTCACATGAACTAGACCAGGGGGTTAGAAACAAGGACTCTGACATTTTACTAGGACATCCTGAGTTGAATACAAATGAAGTCGGTCAGTTAGCTAGTGGTTATTAAACCTCAGGCCCCATGCCCATATTCTCAGAAAGTCCCACTGTACCAATCACCTTTTGATCTCCTTAGTGCGGTCAGTGGCAGTGCCACTAATTGGGTTATGTCATTATTTCTCAATCATATCGACCTCACACTTGATTCTTACTGTTATAATAAGTAGACAGGTGGGTTGGCGATGCAGCTCCTAGAGCCCACAGGTATACATAATGCAAGGCTGTGGTGGAGAACGGCTGAAGCATCTTATGATGAAGAGGATGTTCCAAGGCCAAAGACAGACTGGGAAATTCATTTTTACAACACATTTTTACAGCACTAAGGGTCTGTATGTCTCTGTCCTATATAGGCTCCTAAAGAGCCACTGCAGCTTGAGAGGCTAGCACAAGAGGGTATTGATTACTGCTAGGACTGATGAGTGCTGCCGTAGCACAGCATCTGGGATGGTGGAAGGGTGAGTAGGCTATGATATGGTGGTACTGAGTGCTTCTGGGAACAGAGGACAAGGGAACAGCGTACTGTCTGGGGTCTTCCGAGGAGGATAGTGTGGCTGCCTGGTGGTGGACTCCATGGCGGAGGAGGATAGTGTGGCTGCCTGGTGGTGGACTCCATGGCAGAGGAGGATAGTGTGATTGCCTGGTGGCGGACTCCATGGCAGAGGAGGATAGTGTGGCTGCCTGGTGGCGGACTCCATGGCGGAGGAGGATAGTGTGGCTGCCTGGTGGCGGACTCCATGGCGGAGGAGGATAGTGTGGCTGCCTGGTGGCGGACTCCATGGCGGAGGAGGATAGTGTGGCTGCCTGGTGGTGGACTCCATGGCGGAGGAGGATAGTGTGGCTGCCTGGTGGTGGACTCCATGGCGGAGGAGGATAGTGTGGCTGCCTGGTGGTGGACTCCATGGCGGAGGAGGATAGTGTGGCTGCCTGGTGGTGGACTCCATGGCGGAGGAGGATAGTGTGGCTGCCTGGTGGCGGACTCCATGGCAGAGGAGGATAGTGTGGCTGCCTGGTGGTGGACTCCATGGCAGAGGAGGATAGTGTGGCTGCCTGGTGGTGGACTCCATGGCAGAGGAGGATAGTGTGGCTGCCTGGTGGCGGACTCCATGGCAGAGGAGGATAGTGTGGCTGCCTGGTGGTGGACTCCATGGCAGAGGAGGATAGTGTGGCTGCCTGGTGGTGGACTCCATGGCAGAGGAGGATAGTGTGGCTGCCTGGTGGCGGACTCCATGGCAGAGGAGGATAGTGTGGCTGCCTGGTGGCGGACTCCATGGCAGAGGAGGATAGTGTGGCTGCCTGGTGGCGGACTCCATGGCAGAGGAGGATAGTGTGGCTGCCTGGTGGTGGACTCCATGGCAGAGGAGGATAGTATGGCTGCCTGGTGGTGGACTCCATAGCAGAGGCTCAAAGCCACAGGCACTCACAGAGGGATATCACACCAATCAGCAGTGACTGATGGTGTGAAACACTATGTTCTGTAGGGATTATATAAAACATGACGGGGAGACAAGTTTGTCTACATACTGTATATTTGAATGTACTCTGGACTTTCTGAGAAGTATAGTTCACCAGCCCAGTCCATAGTGTGTTTGTGTCATCATAATGTAGCTGCTTCTGTCCATTTTGTCATGTAAAATATAGAATGAGTGTACTGAAAACTGTTGTATTTTTACAGCAGGTGGCTCTGTGGTTATAGATGATGTCTTCCTCCTGGTGTCTGCCTCTGGTTCTCCTGTTCTCCACTCTGGCTGTTTCACACAGCGCTGAACCTGGCTCCACACATGCCAAGAGGAGACTGGCACAGCCCTCGCCAGGCAGTGGCAATGCCCTCCAGTACCCTGATCAGGGCTTCCAGAGTCACGGGCATGGGCACAGTAGGGAGCGTGGAGGGGGGCATGGTGGCCAGGGGTCCCGCGGTGCCAAAGCCAGTTCTGGGGCTGGGCTTCTCTCCCGCAGGCCCCTGCACCCTGCAGCTCGGCCTGAGGATGATGGGACGGGTCTGGAGGGCCTGAACCCGGTGAGACTGGAGATGGGTCCTGTGGGCAGGGAGCAGGAGAAGGGTCGTGGGGGCTTCAGGAACCCGTCTCATGCCCGAGACAACCACCCTCTGGGGCCACGCAAGGGGAGGGGCCAGGGGCATGGGCACCACTTTGACCAGAGGAGACATGGAGGTCGAAGAGATAAGGGTCGGCTCACTAAAGGTGAGTCCCCAATGGATCTAGGGTTATCAGATAATGAGCCGTGAGCCTGTTAGGGATTAGTTCTCTATAAATGCCATATAAAGAGTTCTAAAAGAGCACAAATACTAATCAATTTAAAAACATAATCATAGTGTTAAATTCTGTGATTTTGTCATAGGGCATTGATAAATTGATTAAGTATTTAAGTAGTTGACCTTATACATAACAATGAACAAAGAAAATGTAATACATTTTTCTTGGCAACAGGGAAAGATCTTGTTAGGTGTATATAATAATGTCTGGCTATCCTTCACCTCCCCCACCCCTGTGCTGTCCTTCTCTCCCTCATTGTAGGTTTTCTCCCTGAGCCTGAGCTGGGCTCTGTTCTGAAGAACAGGGATCTGTCTGAGGAGGGATCTGTCTCCTCCGCCGCTGCAGCCGCCTCCCCCTTTCACAGATTGACCCCGCCCACTGAACCCCCCTCCCCCATCTACGCGGTCTTTGGCTCCGGCTCCTATGCGGTTTCCACGGTGATGAGCGAGCATCTCCCAACGCTGCCCCCAGCCTCCACCAAACCCCAGGTACCCCATAAAGATATATGAGTGCTTATTAGAAATACCATTGTCAGTTGTGCCTCAGTGTTGTAGGGTTTATAGAGATACATGTTCATGGTAAAGAAAGAGCGGCTGTATTTCCTATTTGGAAATACCTAGGCTCCATAATGGGCTTAATGTATCACATAGCTCATTATTCATCTCAGGAAAATGAGGTAACAGGCTTTTTAAATTACCTATCAGTTGAGGGTGGCTGGAACATAATAGCCAATATGGTAGACTGGTCTCAAGGGTTTTTAGATATGATGGATATAGTTATGCTAATCTACATAACACATGCCTCGGGGGTCAAGTTCACACCATCATTGGTCAAGTAGTAGAACACCCTCTCTGTTACTGTCTGTGTTATTATGTATTCCTGTCTGGTAAATCCATGATTGAACGTCTAGGAGGCAATGGGCTCATTTGTATGAGGAGGGGGGTTGTAGAAGTGTGGTGGGCGAAGTGTAGCTGCCTGGCCCCTCCTCCTCATAGCCATCTGTCAGTCACTTTCTCCCAGCATGCTGCCTGCCATCACAGCGCTCACACACAGAGTTAGATATCTTCTCTGCTCCTCAAAAATACTCCTTCTCATCTATCATCCCTCTATTTATCACAGGATGCTATCAAACCACCAACACACTCATTAGACTGGTAAATAACAGTACTCTGCTGTTCTGGGGAGCCTACTCTTTGTCTGGTGTTTTCCTCTCCCACGCCCGTGGTGTTTTCCTCTCCCACGCCCGTGGTGTTTTCCTCTCCCACGCCCGTGGTGTTTTCCTCTCCCACGCCCGTGGTGTTTTCCTCTCCCACGCCCGTGGTGTTTTCCTCTCCCACGCCCGTGGTGTTTTCCTCTCCCACGCCCGTGGTGTTTTCCTCTCCCACGCCCGTGGTGTTTTCCTCTCCCACGCCCGTGGTGTTTTCCTCTCCCAGGCCCGTGGTGTTTTCCTCTCCCAGGCCCGTGGTGTTTTCCTCTCCCACGCCCGTGGTGTTTTCCTCTCCCACGCCCGTGGTGTTTTCCTCTCCCACGCCCGTGGTGTTTTCCTCTCCCAGGCCCGTGGTGTTTTCCTCTCCCAGGCCCGTGGTGTTTTCCTCTCCCAGGCCCGTGGTGTTTTCCTCTCCCACGCCCGTGGTGTTTTCCTCTCCCACGCCCGTGGTGTTTTCCTCTCCCAGGCCCGTGGTGTTTTCCTCTCCCAGGCCCGTGGTGTTTTCCTCTCCCAGGCCCGTGGTGTTTTCCTCTCCCAGGCCCGTGGTGTTTTCCTCTCCCAGGCCCGTGGTGTTTTCCTCTCCCACGCCCGTGGTGTTTTCCTCTCCCACGCCCGTGGTATTTTCCTCTCCCACGCCCGTGGTGTTTTCCTCTCCCACGCCCGTGGTGTTTTCCTCTCCCAGGCCCGTGGTGTTTTCCTCTCCCAGGCCCGTGGTGTTTTCCTCTCCCAGGCCCGTGGTGTTTTCCTCTCCCAGGCCCGTGGTGTTTTCCTCTCCCACGCCCGTGGTGTTTTCCTCTCCCACGCCCGTGGTGTTTTCCTCTCCCAGGCCCGTGGTGTTTTCCTCTCCCAGGCCCGTGGTGTTTTCCTCTCCCAGGCCCGTGGTGTTTTCCTCTCCCACGCCCGTGGTGTTTTCCTCTCCCAGGCCCGTGGTGTTTTCCTCTCCCAGGCCCGTGGTGTTTTCCTCTCCCACGCCCGTGGTGTTTTCCTCTCCCACGCCCGTGGTGTTTTCCTCTCCCAGGCCCGTGGTGTTTTCCTCTCCCAGGCCCGTGGTGTTTTCCTCTCCCAGGCCCGTGGTGTTTTCCTCTCCCAGGCCCGTGGTGTTTTCCTCTCCCAGGCCCGTGGTGTTTTCCTCTCCCACGCCCGTGGTGTTTTCCTCTCCCACGCCCGTGGTGTTTTCCTCTCCCACGCCCGTGGTGTTTTCCTCTCCCAGGCCCGTGGTGTTTTCCTCTCCCAGGCCCGTGGTGTTTTCCTCTCCCACGCCCGTGGTGTTTTCCTCTCCCACGCCCGTGGTGTTTTCCTCTCCCACGCCCGTGGTGTTTTCCTCTCCCAGGCCCGTGGTGTTTTCCTCTCCCAGGCCCATAATTCCAGAATTACTGTAGCCCTGTCTGGCTTTACTGGCTTTACTGGCCTCTGTGATTGTTTGATGTCTGGTCGGTCTGACTGCTTGGTATGCTGTTTACAAGCTGCCGGAGAACCTTGGAGACCGTGTGTATGTCTTTATTCAGGAGCTGTCAGATACCGGCCTGAAGTGGAAGCGATAGCCTCGCTTGGCGTGGACCTGGGTTCAATGACACAGGGATGCTGGGAGCGTTCTTAATTAATATTTGATTCCGGCTGCTGGCTAAATGAACAGCCAAGCACTAATATCCCACATCTAATTCATGTTCCTCAATATTTCCTCGGGGTGAGACGGAATGAGCTGGGATCAATGTGCACCAGAAGCCTGGTTGGTCCAGTTTCTCTAGACATCACCAGGAGACCTCTCAATGTCAAATTGACTTCATAATAACCTGCTATTATTTTGTTAACACAGCCCAGAGGTCCAGAGGATATGCATTATGTAAAGAGTTTTGTTGAAGTTTATGACATATCGGTTTTGGCTGAGTAATCCTCAGAGGAGATTTTTTGTTAAATTTGACTTCCGCTTAAAATTGCTTCGGCACAGGGTTTAATATTGAAGGACATTGTTGACAGTGTTGGTAAAATTACAGCTGTGTGATTCAGCACAGGCCTTCTCCTCTGACCAGTAGTAACACTACCATCTGATGTATGATGTATGTATGCTGCCTTAGGGCCATAAACAGTATAGTAGGTAGCCATGTCCTCAGTAGCCAACTGATTGCCTGTAAAGCACTCTGGGGTGTGAAGTCCTGGGTGTCCACAACTAACATGCTGTTTTATGGGCCAGGTGGCAGTGCACATTAACACCCCAACAGAAACATACTGGAATGTAGTTAGAGACCAATGGTGTGAGGCTGTAATGGGGTATTTTCTCTGCATTACAGAAGTCTGGCCGGGGGAAGATGCAAGGAGAGGTGATGCCCACTCTGGACATGACTCTGTTTGACTGGACAGACTACGAGGACATGAAGCCAGTGGATGCCTGGCCATCCTCCAGGAAGAAAGGTCAGCACTTTAGATGTTTTGAGAAGATACAGCTAATGTTAATGTTGGTGGAAAGTCACACATGAGTGTGTTCACTCCACCCCCCAAAAAAACATACAGATGTAGGATCTTAATTTGAGCCAGATTACTACAGCAGGAAAATAATCCTGCAGCAACAAGAAATCTGAATTATTATGTGGATTATAATTAATGGCCATTTTTGTAGGGGTTGATACATTTTCATGATGTGGAAATTACAAACTTCAGAATCCTTTTAAAACCTCAAATACACTACAAATGTAACATTGCCTGCATTGCAGGAAAGTTCTGCTGTAACAGGGTGATCATATTAATGTCCTACATTTGTAATGATCCCTTGGAATGTACTGAACACACAGCACAGAATAAACACGTTTGATATATCTGTTATTTCCTTGACATTGAAGTGTTTGCTTGATTGTCCATCTGTTCGTCTGAGCCTGGGTTGAATCATTCAGTCCAAGTACTTTATTGGCAATCTGTTTGTTGTTTTGCATGCTGAAGACAAGCGGCGCAGTAAGAACCTGAGCAGTGGCAATGTGACTCTGGACACTGATGCCATCGAGCCATGTGACCACCATCTGGACTGTCTCCCAGGTCAGTGACTAAACTGTCGCACATCCACTACTCTCCTGACCCCTGATCTTTGACCTCTGACCACTCAGGTCATGGTCTCCTGAAGGATCGTTATGATAAAGGCCATGTGACGGTTGAAACATTTGTTTTTGAATTTACAACCAGAAGTCACATGGTTTCTCCCTCCATCCCCTCCTATAGGCTCCTGCTGTGACCTGAGACAACACGAGTGTAAGCCTCACAACCGGGGCCTTAACAACAAGTGCTATGACGACTGTATGTGCGAGGAAGGTGAGTAAGGGATGTATCAGGCGAAAGCCACAGAACATCAGAGAATTTGAGAGAACACAACCAACAAACAGTAGGTGATAAAGGTCTCTTTCTATATGTCAGTAGCCTGCTTATCCATCTTCTATTGTCCTATTACTTTGTCTAAGGGTTCCGTTGCTATGCCAAGTTCCACCGGAAGCGTCGCGTGACCAGGCGAAGGGGCCGCTGCGTGGTGCCAGAGTCAGCCAACAGTGACCAGGGTGCCTTCATCACAGTGTGAGGGGCGACAGACACACCAGAGGCCCCCACACACACAACACATTGAACATGACCACTCCCTCTGACAACACAGACAGAACACAGGCTATACATCACCTGACAGTGATAGTTCATTCAGCATTTTCATACTACCAACTCATAACGTCTCCGCCACTTCAATGCCACAAAATCATGTACATGTACGTTAGGTCCAAAACAACAACTGTGCAGTGTCTGATTATCTGTGTCCTGTACATATGAATGTCTTTTCTGAGAATTGATTGCCAATTGCTTTTCTACTGATAATGTTACACTACTCTTTAAAAGGTAATTAGTATGATAAGCAAAAATGTTTGTTTGAGTTTCCTTTTATATGTTTAACTATATGTTTTATTTATACAATACTTCAAACAGAACTCTCTGTCTATATTGTGTTTTTTCAACTTAATTGTATGTGATTAAATTCTTGTACAATGATGACGGTTGTCCCTAGTGTTCTTGAGTGTTGAGGGTTGATCTTTTGGGTGTAGGATTTAGCCATGTCAAATGTCCAGGACCTCATGTTACATCATACCACAGAGTTTCACATGATACAGAGCGAGCTATGGCTCATATGAGTCAGTGGGGGTTCATGTCCTTTGACCATTTCTTGGACAGGCAGGGCAGAGGGAGGCTTGGTTAAGATTCTTATCATTATGCTACCTCTATGCATTCAGTTTGTTTAGTCACGGGGATCAGGGTCTTTTATGAAACATTATACTCCATGACACCAGTGAGGATAATTCTTCTCAGCACTCTGTGTGGAGACAGATGTGAGAGTTGGTTCCAAAGAGCCACAGGAGCTCTGAGGATGGGGCTGTATGCCCCCTGCTCTCAGTGGGATGCTGTGTGTCAGAGCCCAGGGCCTCCTGGAGGAGGACAGATGCTGTCTCTCTCACTTTCTTTCCCTGTCTCTCTCTGCTCCTACGCAGGTGACCTTGATCCTCCACAGTCTCACTGCTGCATCCCTCCTTCACACTCTTTCTCTCTTGTCTCTCTCTTTCACATGGAGAAACAAGGTGGTCAAACAAAAATTGAACCACAGATTGTAAAGAAAGGGAAATAAATGACATCAAGTGCATTGGTGAGTAAAGCATTAGCTCCCACTCCCACCACACAATTGCACCTGTATCAATATTTGATCAGGCAGAGTAAGTAACACTTGTCTTTTGTCCCAAACAACCAGCACACTGGGAGCACCATGTTGCTCTCACTCTGATTTACAGTCTTGGAATAAAAGCAGTAGTGGTGTATTTTTTATAATAACCTCTGAGAAAGTGTTGTGCTACTGAGTGCACTGCTGAAACTTGGAAAGCAGCCAGTCGAATGATGGATCACACCCAGCCAAATCGTGGCAGGATACATGGGGAATAGCAGCATCAATAAGGGACCTGCCTAGACTGTAAAACAGCCCATAAAGCCTAAAGATAGAAAGGAATGGAGAATTGTTTAACACTTAGTGTATGAGAAGATGTTTCAGAGGAGTGTTGTGTATGTGCTGTCTATCACTCTCATGGGAGGTGACAACCACATATTCAATTAAATTCCGATTATTGACTTGGCTCCCAGGTGTAAAGCAAAATTACAACACAAATTAAAGTAATACATCCATCTGTCACAAACACCTTCCTCTCTTCCTATCCCTCCCTCCCCAGTCCCCTCTAGAGACAGAGGATACCTGACCAACGTGCAACGAGACAGATGTGGCTGTTTCTACGACATTTTGAGATTAAATACGTCTTTAAATTAAAATGACAGAATTATACCTGCTTTGAATAGAAACATTACTGCATGAATTCTACGTTGGTTACTGTCGCTGATGTCACAGAGGTCAAAGAGGTCAACAGGAGGTCAGGTCAGGGGTCGCACCTGCTACGGTTGGCCAGTGGCCATCTGCCATGTTACTGTCACAACAAATGGGTTCATTACCAGCAGGGTGCGAGAGGACAGACACCTTAAAAGAATTGGGGGACACTAACGATAACCAGGACTGTCTAATCCCTGTCACACCATTAGCGATAGTTAGAGGACTCAACTTGGTTTCTAAATAGTTTTAGCATGGACATTGCCACTTAAGGCTACCACAATTTTAAAGTAGTCAACTGGATGGGGATCCCTATGGGTTGGGAGCAATCAGCCAATGGGAAAATCTCAATTTCATCCTCCTCAAATCCCATTGAAGGAGAAGGTCAGAGGGGAGGGACCTCTGCCTTTCTCATCAATGGCTTTTGAGAAGGAGACAAGGAGAGAGGAGTATGAAATTGAGACCTTCCCATATATCAGAGAGAGACACACTCTTTTCAAGCAGCATCGATACAGCTATGACCGGACGTGATTTTCATAGCAGGTTAGGAGACCATTTTCGAAGTGGAGTGAAAAGAGTGTTTCTCAGATCAGAGCATTGTCTTCTTCTTCAAATTGGGTGCTATGGTTTCTAAATGGCTTCAAGCTATATCACCTCCATCTAGTGGCCACAATAAATTAATGACATACAAGATTTGGTTCAGGCCTCCAGTACAGCAGGTGGCCAGCCTGGTCTCATAGACTAGACGTAGCATAGTAAATGTAAATCTGAGACACTCAATTTATTATGATAAACTCAGCAAAAAAATAAATGTCCTCTTACTGTCAACTGCGTTTATTTTCAGCAAATTTAACATGTGTAAATATTTGTATGAACATAACAAGATTCAACAACTGAGACAAACTGAACAAGTTCCACAGACATGTAACTAACAGAAATGGAATAATGTGTCCCTGAACAAAGGGGGGGGGGGGGTCAAAATCAAAAGTAACAGTCAGTATCTGGTGTGGCCACCAGCTGCATTAAGTACTGCACTGCATGGACTGCACCAGACTTGCCAGTTCTTGCTGTGAGATGTTACCCCACTCTTCCACTAAGGCACCTGCAAGTTCCCGGACATTTCTAGGGGGAATGGCCCTAGCCCTCACTCTCCGATCCAACAGATCCCAGACGTGCTCAATGGGATTGAAATCCGGGCTCTTCGCTGGCCATGGCAGAACACTGACATTCCTGTCTTACAGGAAATCACGCAAAGAACGAGCAGTATGGCTGGTGGCATTGTCATGCTGGAGGGTCATGTCAGGATGAGCCTGCAGGAAGTGTACCACATGAGGGAGGAGGATGTCTTCCCTGTAACGCACAGCATTGAGATTGCCTGCAATGACAACAAGCTCAGTCCGATGATTCTGTGACACACCGCCCCAGACCATGACGGACCCTCCACCTACAAATCGATCCCGCTCCAGAGTACAGGCATCAGTGTAACGCTCATAGCCACAACAAATTGGAATTAGTACATATCAAACATATTGCAAATTCGTAACATATTGTAAGAATTGCAATTTGTGACATATCATATGAATTGTCATTTGTAACATATCACACAAAATGGTTTTTGGACATCCACAAATTAATACATACCTTAAGATATCATACTAGAGCATTGGGCCAGTAACTGAAAGGTTGCAGGATCGAATTCCCGAGCTGGCAAGGAAAAAATCTGTTGTTCTGCCGCTGAGCAAGGCAGTTAACCCACTGTTCCCCGGGCGCCAAAGATGTGGATGTTGATTGTGGCAACCTGCCGCACCTCTCTGATTCAGAGGGGTTGTGTTAAATGAGGAAAACACAATTCAGTTGAATGCATTCAGTTGTACAACTGACTAGGTATCCCCCTTTCACAATAAATGGAATGAGGCAGATTTACCTTTACTGTGTTACATCTACCCCTGAGTTCAGGTTGCAAAGGCAGTAAATCACCAATTAGCTGTACACTTTTTTCAAACATAAAAGAAGAATCAAATTGACTACGTTACAATGCTGCTGTCACAGACACCATAATGCCACACATACAAAGATGAGACCTCTTTCCACCTCTATAGTCACGCCACAGCATTTAGCATCCAGTAACTGTCTCACTGCATGAATCAACACCCATACAAACGAATGGAGTTAGAATAAAGGATTTTCTATTGTTAGCAGTGCACCTCGGAAACAACTGTTACTTTACAGAGATGTACCTGTAGAGCAAAGGAGGCTGCTGAGGGGAGGACGGCTCATACTAATGGCTGGAACGGAGCAAATGGAATGGAATTAAACACATGGCAACCTTGTGTTGTATTTGATACCATTCCACAATACCGCTCCAGCCATTACCACGAGCCCGTCCTCACACATTAATAATTATTAAGGTGCCACCAAACTCCTGTGCTGTAGAGATGCATAACAGCGTGACACTGTATACTTTGCATAGCATAGTTTCATTTCTACCTCATTTGGATTTCATGAGGAGCATGACAAACTGTCCATTAAGAACCCATTTAAGGTGAGTTACAGAGAGATGAGATACATTAGCAATTCCCTGAAGCACTTGCTGTTCTGAGAGATCGTATTCTCTTCACGCAGGATCTGGATGTTATTATTAGATAGACCACCTCAGTCAGTGAGATAGGTTTAATGACCATCTGCAGAGAAAATGACAAGATATGTAACATCAGCCTGGTCTCATAGACTAGACGTAACATAGTACATGTGGTAAGATATGATATGTTGTGTTTGGTATTGTTACATAAGACAGATAGTTACTTCAGGCAATAACGAAAGTAGGGTGGTTATTCGGGCGTACAACACAACATCAAGCAACCCAGAGGTTGCGAGTTGGAATCTCATCACGGACAATGTTAGCATTTTAGCTAATTAGCAAATTTTCAACTACTTACTACTTTTTAGCTACTTTTCAACTACTTAGCATGTTAGCTAACCCTTCCCCTAACCCTAACCTTAACCATTTAATCCAACTCCTAAACTTAACCCTAACCTTAACCCTAACCCTTTAACTCCTCGCCTAGCTAACGTTAGCCAGCTATGTTACAAATTCTAGCCAGCTGGCTAACGTTAACCACCTGGCTAGAATTTGTAACATATCATATGTCTACCGTGGGTTTGCACTTCCCTCTGCAGTTATGAGCTGATAGAATCATATTACCAACCTGGTCTTAGAGCATTTCGTATTATTATTATGTACGTAAATCCGAGACTCCATTTAGTATGATATGTTACATTTCGTATGGTATTTATTAATTTGTCAATGTCCATTACACATTTCGTATGATATGTTAGGAATTTCAATTCATATTATATGTTATGAATTTGCAAACGTGCAATATGTTATGAATTTCCAAAATGTACTATATGTTAAGAATTTGTCAAATGTATTATATCTTACGAATTCTAGCTAGGTGGCTAGATGGCTAACATTAGGTAGCTGGCTAATGTTAGCAAGGCTAGGGGTTAGGGTTAAGATTATGGTTGGTGTTAGGGGAAGGGTAAGGGTTAAAGGGTTAAGGTTAGGTTTAGGGTGCGCTAACATGCTAAGTAGTTTCAAAGTAGCTCAAAAGTATTAAGTAGTGGAAAAGTTGCTAATTAGCTATAATGCTTAAGTTGTCCGTGAAGAGATTCAAACTTGCAACCTCTGGTTTGCTGGACGTTTACATTATATGCCCACCCATCCGTAGCAAAAAAGTAGTAAGTCGTTGAAAAGTTGCAAATCAGCAAAATATTTTCATGAAGAGATTCAAACTCACAATCTTTGCTTTGCTAGACATTTATGTTCTATGACCACCCATCCACTCACAACCATACCAAACATAACATATCATACTATTTTGAGTGTCCCGGATTCAATTAAATATTGAATTTATGTTTACTATGTTAAGTCTAGTCTATGAGACCAGGCTGACGGAAGACACCTGGGTGGGAGACAGTGGAGAATAAAACCATCAGCAAGATTTTATTTGTCTTCTGTCCTGGAACAGTCTTTATAGACTCATGGGAACAACACCAGATATTTAACTTGTGATTTATGTTATTTTGAACACCTTACTTTTGTGACATGTAGCCTATGAAAAGTGGCCACTCTAACCAGTTCAGCCAGAATGCTTGTAATACATTTGGTATGTTTGAACATGAACATATTTGCCCATATTCCAATAAATAGACTGCCTACATGGTCTAATGTTTATGATAATTGATTTACAGAATGGTGACCAAGACCAAGCAGCTGATGCTCACGTGTTTTTTTTTTGCAGTATGAAATAACGGGGGTGCAAAGGGTAGGTGGAAGGAGTCAGGCTGTTGTCACATGGTTTGTGTTTGCTGCCTGGTTAGTGGGAGTGGTTGAGACATTTTATGAGAGAAGTTGAACAGTTATGTATTAAATCTTCAGAAACCTCAAAAGTTGAAGGGGACCACAACATCTGCATTGCATTGGCCTGAAAATATGGAAATTCCTGCCGTAAACCTCAAGGTAAAGTCGGTTGTTAACATGTTTGTAATAGTTGTAAGTCATACATACAATGCTAACTTTATTTACACTGTTCTTACTTGATACGCACTTCGACAGTATTTACATGATTTTATTAACGCGTCACATCAGCCCGGTTACAGTTACAGGAACATAAGCGCTCTGTCATTGTAGACTAAAAATAGCAACAATTGTGTAACAATCTTCTCCCTTCTATTGCGTGAAATGACTCAGTCAGGGCTTATCACGAGATGCTGAATTCCTGGTTTAACTTCTCCAATCAATTCACGTTCTTAATTTATTGTAAATCACTGATCGTTTAATGAAATGTCAGGCATCCGTTATCAATTCAAGTGGAGTTGACGCAAATTGCCCCATTGGGCACTAAAAATGTGAAAATCACGTGTATGATGTTGACTTTCTTTGTCCCCACAGGCCATAGTACTAATGCACTGGCTACTGACCATCTGGTGAGTAAGTGGGTGGGTTGGCTCCTCTCAAGGGTTTTTCATACACCTGTGGAATTTCGCTTGTATCCGACTCCAACTGAGGAAAGTGGTCTACATGGTTCACTTGTGTTGCGTTTTCTCTATGGATGGCTGCACAAACATAATGCTCTACCTGAAGACTTCATAGTTACAGTCAGTCACACAAGAGGTGGACTTTAACCACAGGCTGATAATGGACTATTTCTCAGCTACATGCTTTGCCTCCAGAGTTTGTCAAATACAGTTGTCAATTTGGAGATTTATATTAGGCCTACTCTTTTAGAGACGCTAGTGTATGCTGAACATTTGGAAGTGTCTGTTGGTATTTTTTTACTGTGTGTGGTTCCTAGGGGCTGCATGGCCTGGCTACCCCCCTCCTATGCCTGGGGGAACTTCAGTGTCTTGGCTGTGGGTGTGTGGGCCATCGCTCAGAGGGACTCCATCGATGCTGTACTTATGGTGAATCACTTCCTCAAACTCCTGTACCATCTCAGACAGAAAATGCCAAAGAATAACCCTCAATTACACACATTACATAAAATGACATCGGAGCTCCAGTCCGCCCACATTAGTCGCTGCTCAACACCATAGTAAATCATGGCGTTGAGTTTAGTCGGCTAGCTATCAATAAGAATCATCCTACCTCATCAGGCTCTTATACTCATTTGTCTAGTTTCTCCATCTGCATTTCTCTTTCAGTTTCTTATTGGGATTGCAGTGACAATACTGACGGACATCATCCATTTTGGGATCTACTATCCGCTGGCCGAGGGTCTAGCAGAGAGGAACAGGGACACATTCCGCTTCAGTGCGGGCATGGCCATCCTGGGCCTGCTACTCAAACCTGTCTCTTGCTTCTTCGTCTACCAAATGTACAGAGAGCGCGGAGGAGATTACAATGTCAACTTTGGTGAGTAGAGGCAGCAGGCGTTAACCATTAGTTTGCAGTAGGGCTAGTTACTCACTGTCACTTCTAATGGTAAAAATATGTTTTCAGGGTTTGTAGAAATAGTCTCAGGACTATCCCTGGACTGGTATGGACAAAGTCTGAAGCATGGTGTGATGTGATATCATTCTAGTGCCAAGGAGTTGTTGAGAGGAAATAACATTCTCCAGGCTATAATCTTGCCTGGGCTGTTTTATGTCGTTGGCCATGAGAGGATTGTAGTGCACAGGCTGGCTGCTCAGAGCCTTTGTGTAAAACTGTACTGCAGGCAGATCAAACCAGAGTCAAGCTAATTGAGTTACAGAGACGGTCACAAGACAAATGCGCCTGAGACACCCACTAACTAGTGGACCATCCTAGCCAGGTCACATATCATCGATTAGCAAAATAATCTGATTGGAGTTCCTCTGTCTTTCCCAGCTAATTGGAAGAATACAGTATACAGTAAAGGACAATTAGAAAGTGGAATCTATAATGGCAGTGGCAGAACCCATTCCCTTCTCAACTTGATCTAAGTCAAACTGAGATGTTAGCACAACACAAGTCCTGGGTGTTTTTGCAGAGGTTTGATGACTGTTCTCTCAACCTACTGGAACAGGAATGGCATGTTATGTTGTCCCGTAGAGCAGTAGGACATGCCTGAAATCCATTTGAATGGTGTGTCCATACTAGATCATTTGATGGTTCTGTCAGGCCTTGTTACCCTGAATAGACAAAGATATGTTTTGTCAAAAGTTGTATAAGTTGATCAACCCAATTTGACTCCCATGTATATTCAAATAAGAATAGAGCATTAATGAAGTTGACTTGGCTGTGGTAAAGTTGAATGAAGCACAGCAGGGACATGTGACTTTGATTGGAAACTAGGTGATTAATATAGTTAATGTTCTTCTAAGTTTTCAAGGTCTCTTTTAAATGCTCTCTGATTGCTTGACATGGGGGGGGGGGGGGGGGGGGCTCTGGGATCAAGGTGGCGTCCTGCAGTGCTATACACAAAGGAGAAGGCAATCAAGGTGTGTGTCGATTTTAAAACCATTTAACGCTGATAAGTACAGGACATTATGTAGAATTACAGTACCAGAAGTTAGTATTTTGATTGGCAGTCATAAAAACACTTCTCACATTACTTTGCCCCTTGACATTACTTACAAGAAATTAGGCTGAAGTCTATTTCTTGTACCAGCGTTTCTATAAGCATTCAAGTGCAAAATGGCTGCCGTGCATCACCCTTCTACATTATTACACATGATAACAAAGTAAACCATTTATTTATTCCACTTTCATCAAGAATATTAAAGGTAAACTCAGCAAAATTACATTGCCATCAGCAGCACTGCAGAAATTGAGACTAGATGCAAGACTTCGCCCTCACACACACAGTATCTGTGAACGTGCATGGGTTCGCTTCACGCTCTTCGCAGCATGGTAGCTTGGGCACCAAAACAGAGAAGTTGAACCTCGCACTTCAGTGCGCTCAGTTGTTGTGGAAATTGACCAACTATGCTGTTTACTTTCTGCATCTACGTCATATCTTAGTCTAAATTTAAATCAGGGCACAAAACCCTGTTATAGTCAGCTTTCGTCTTCCCATACCAAACATCCAATTGTCACCATTTCACTAAACCTCACACTGTCGCACTACTAGTGATTGAATGTTGTCTTTAGCTTTCTGTCTGTGAGTGGAAACAATCCTCTGTCTTGTCTGTTGTATCTCTGTTCTGACCCTGTTTGCGTTTTGTCTCCACCTTTCCCCCTTCTGCTGCTTGCCTCTGACCCCTCAGACTTAGACACCTCAGTGGACAGTCGCTGCACCACGGATAGTGCCGACAGTGCCTTTATCGGCCGCCGCTACTGATCCTCATCTTCTTTTTCATCATTCCTTTATTTCCATCAATCCTCCCCTCACACAGGAAGTAAGGGAAACTGCTGGGCTGAAGAACTACAGGCCTGCCTCTACTTCTTGTCCTGTTTTCTGACTGTCCAGTCTTACCTCTTGCCACATGACTCCAGTATCTGTGTTTGTGTCCTATCATCCTCCTATGCCAATCACACATCTGCTTGTCACTCCTTCCTAAAATTCTGAAAGTGACATCTGTTTCACTCCATGAAAATGATCTTTACATATTCTTGCTTGATGTTTGTGCTTTTGTTTGATTTAATGTTTTTATGACTTTACGAAGTAAATAATATTTGACTGCATCTATTTATCAGAATAAGGTTGAATATTTAAGGTCATAAATGGATGATTTGAGATTAACAACTTTGTGCACTTATATATCACGGTGTTAGACTTTCAAAATTTTATTTATGCAGACATTTTAAAGTAATATTTTTAATAAACGCTATTTAAGTGAAAATGCTCAATCTATTTTTGCGTCAGTGTTTTCGTTATCTGATTTTCATTATCCATAGTGGTTGAACGCTAAGGTTGGCTCTTATAAGATGTTGTGCCCAACATGTTGGGCACTCAATTTCTATGTTCCCAGGTTTGGTTTTAGGCAGCCATTGGTATTCTGTCTGAGTGACCATACAGGACTGGGCGACTGTTCAGTATGCACTAGTGGTTCATCATGAGTGAATACTGCAGCCTGTAGGATTATCCCCACATATTTCCTCTTCAAAAGTGTGTTCTAAATCAAGTTTGTTTGCGATGTGGTGTTTTGAAGGGACTCTCATATACAGGGGTTTCAGTGTAAACAATTCCCAAGGAGTTTGGCTTTGTAGATATCCATTCCTTTTATCTCCTGGGTGGTGTTCTGTTCCTCCCTTTTCATTCTCTATCATTTGACTGTGGGTCACCTGACTGTGGTAGTCACACACACAATCATAGCTGTGTTAGTGAGTCCTGCAGCTTGGTGTCATTGAATGTAATTCAATTGTAATTTGCCATTTTCTGTATGAACGTTCAACCTTAACATGGAGGTTGATGTTGGGTTTTATGTTGAAACAATGATAAAAACATTTGACAGTTTAATGTTCTGTGTATCAGCTATATTTTGAAAGATCTCTTGTCTCTACACAGCAGGCTTCCCCAGTGTAACACGAAACAGAGATGCTTACCAGTCCATTGACCAGCAGGACCAGTCCACCAGCTCAGCCAACCCCTTCAACCAGGCCGAGGGCACCAAGCCTGGACCACCACACTCCTGAGATACAGCACTCACTTTATTCTCTTGGAATTACATGGTGTCATGAAGACATCCATAATGTTTTTCCATACGTTTTTTTTCCTTTCATATGGGTATTTGCGAACTGCAAAAGACCTTTTGTCCTGAGCTTTATTCAATCCCTTACCAGTAATGCTTCGTTCTAAATACTCACTGTCATGGTAAAATAATATGATCTGCTTACTGTATGCTTGATGCTCAGGGTAATGTCACATACCTTGGAGAAGTGAAGTTTTTGAATTTTATGGTGTAGTAATAACAGTGGGATAATACAGAATTATACAGCGGAGTTTGCCTGCCCTCTTACCAATATCTACCCTGTCCTAAATGCTACTATATTTCTTACTTTATTTAAAAGATGCCTGATGAAAGGTCTGTGTTGTCCTAACCCTTGAAGATGGACATGAGCGTTTACAACAGTATTATTGCCAGTGTTTGGAATAACCAGTGCTCTGGTTTTGTGTTATTTTTAGCAAGCCTTATGTTAGTGTATCATAAGCTATTCTCAGCACCACCATCTACTCAGATCAAAATGTATTGAAGATAATGTCAAATAGAGAGGTTAATGGTGGTGCAGTTTGTAAACCCTTCCATTTGACTATTCATTTTAACACAATCCTGTCAGACATTTCCAGTTTTACCTCAATCTGACTATGTGACAGAGCATTACAGCTTTCAGGGAGGACTTGTATCTCTTTGTTGTAAAGTGAAATATAACCCTCTAATGTTAGATCCTGTTTCAGGATCAGGAGTGTTTTGAAAAGGTCAAGATGTAGAAAGCGTGCAAGTCATTTGGTCTGCAACGGTTCTTTGACATTCTTTATTGAAACTAGTTCACTGTGAGTATACTTTTAAAATCAGAATTAAGAATGAGAGACTTTCTGCCTTCTATACCTTACAGGTAGGATTTACCTCTGAGCTGAGAGAGAAGCAGATGCCTGTTACAGCCTAGTAAATATGAACCAGGAAGAACAACTATATTCCTGGTTGTGATTTGCATAGTTTTGTCAGTGTTTAACAGGGCACATTCCTTGTAAAATGTTAGCACTTGTGTCCTCAATCATTCCAAATGCATAATTTTTTTTATGTACCTGATCAATTTTGTAAGATTTGTGTCTTTGCCTTTCATGTGTAAATGCACTAAAGCCTTCGTCAAAGAACACTACTCTTATCTTTACATTGACTGTGAAGCAATTTTCGTGAACAACTGTGTTTGTCCCAGCAGTGTTGAGTTGTTCTCTTGAGAAAATACAGACACTCTTTATTGATCTGAATGAGTTACAAGCCATATTGATTTGAGTAACATGGGTGAATACCAAACATTCACAACCTTGAAATTCTATCCACAAGTTAATAAAAAAACTACAGCTCTGGCATAATTTACATTTTTCATGGAGTGTTTTATTGAAGTATTATCCAGGGTTGAGAAAAATATGCATAATGTACTTTAAAAAAACTAAATGCTGCAGTACTTGCACTTACAACCAAATGTTATACCCTTGCACTTGTCTATGAAAACACTAGACAATTAAACGGTTTTCTACACTTAACAAAAATATTAATGCAACAATTTCAAAGATTTTACTGAGTTACAGTTCATATAAGGAATTTAGTCAATTGAAATAAATTAGGCCCTAATCTATGGATTTAACATGGCTGGGAATACAGATATGCATCTGTTGGTGACATAGACCTTAAACAAAAAGGTAGGGACGTGGATCAGAAAACCATTTAGTATCTGGTGTGACCACCATTTGCCTCATGCAGCACGACACATCTTCGTGTGAAGTTGATCAGGCTGTTAACATTCAATTATCTGGCAACAGCTCTGATGGGCATTCCTACAGTCAGCTTGCCAATTGCACGCTCCCTCAAAACCTGAGACATCTGTGGCATTGTGTAGTGTAACAAAACTGCACATTTTAGAGTGGCCTTTTATTGTCACCAGCACAAGGTCCACCTGTGTAATGATCATGCGGTTTAATCAGGTTCTTGATATTCCACACCTGTCAGGTGGATGGATTATCTTGGCAAAGGAGAAATGCTCACTAACAGGGATGTAAACAATTTTGTGCAAATTTTTTGAACAATATGCTTTTTGTGTTTATGGAACATTTCTGGGATCTTTTATTTCAGCTCATGAAATATGGCACCAACACTTTACATGTTTTTATATTTTCGTTCAGTGTAAACAACAGATCTTTTACATTTGTCTTTATATAAGACAATACAGAGCACTGTTTCTACAAGGTGCACAGTACAAGACAACATGGCTATTGTTGGTTAAGTTGTTTCCATTGACTCTTTATAGGAGAGCCTGTCTGGCAGGAATTATAATAGAACCCACTTGAGCTCTTCTTAAACATATCATTGACAATTTATAGTGCTGTATGATTTTCAAAGTAGTGTCGTGGAAATTCTTACACAGGGACACTCGAAGTCAATCTTAAATGAATCATCCTTTATTTGTCAGGCCGCTGGAGAGGTTCCAACCAACTCAATGCACCATAGTACACATATCAATCAGGAGTTCTGCTTGGGCAGTCCCAACAGTTGTCTTATATACGGCTATTCACAGACAACTTATATTTGCATGATTTAGCATAATTAATTAATCATTACAGTTTTTTTTCATTAATGTGACCGACCAATACTGGTTCATAACATGTGACAGACCAACACCTCACGAGGCTTCTTCTCTCTAAGCTGAGACCTTGAAACAGATATCTTTCTTTCATGCCAAATTGCAGATACTGATAAGTGAGGATTCGTTAAATTAGTCACTTGTATGAACACATAAATTGGCTATTAGAACAGCACATGAATAGAACACAGAAATTAGTTATCAGAAAAGCACAAACATTAAAATTCCTTTACAGTACTTTTATTAAGGTGACTCCTAAACAGGCTTTACCATATCATACATCTCCGTCATGCATCATAATGATGTTCCCACCATGTCCCTTCCTTTTTCTTCTTCCCTCTCTTTCAATCTGTCTCTCCTCTCAGACAGGTCTCTGATAACCTTGGCACTGCTCTTCCCTGCCAGGAGCCACTCCACAGCCCCACCACTGCTTTGATTTATCAGAGTAGACTGGACAGGACATTGATCTACCTTGGTTTACAGCCCTGACCCTTTTACACTCAACTGTATTTATTCTGTCAGTATTATATTTAATACATTGCCAAAGTAGATTTAAACTTGAAAAATCTAGGAATAATTTATTAATTGGCTTTTGGTGAGATTTCATTCTGGTATGCAATTCTTCTGCTACTGTTAGTTTACCAAAGTTACTGTAATCTTCAGTCATTTTGGTAATCAACAGAAAATCTATGGCACTCTATTGTAACTTTAGTAATTTATACTTGAATAACTTATTTTTCAGAATTATTCATATATAGTATTCATTTTTTACATCTGTCTCCATATTTTCCATGAATTTCTAGTAGATAGACCTTATGGTTCAAGATAAATTAGCCTAATTAATGAAAAAAAGCATCTAAAATCAACAATGGCATTACTTTCAATTAACTCTGCAACTCTTCAAACTATTGACATAGTAAAATAAATAAAGTTGTGTAAAAAAAATAGAAAGGATATTTCATGCTGAAACCCTCACCCGAGACCCACTCCAATTTGCATACCACTGCAACAGAACAACAGATGATGCAATTTCAATTGCACTTCATATTGCCCTCTCCCACCTGTACAAGAGGGGAATTAACAATGTGGGAATGCTGTTCATAAACTACAGCTCAGCGTTCAACACCATAGTTCCCTCCAAGCTCACCACCAAGCTAGGGACGCTGGGACTGAACCCCTCCCTCTGCAACTGGATCCGGAGGGTGTTAATGGAAGCCTCTCCAACATAATCCAAGTAGAGTCTAGGGCAGCTGTCTAGGCCACTTACTTTTTTCAATCTTTACTAATGACCTGCCATTGGCTCTGAGTAAAGTCTGTGTGTCTATGTATGCTGATGACTCAACACTATACACGTCAGCTACCACAGCAAGTGAAATCACTGCAACACTTAATAAAGAACTGCAGTCAGTTTCAGATTGGGTGGCAATAAATGAATTAGTCCTAAATATTTAAAAAACTAAAAGCATTGTATTTGGGACAAATCATTCCACTAAACCTCAACTAAATCGTGTAATGAATAATGTGGAAATTGAACAAGTTGGAGTAACCCTGGATTGTAAATTGTCATGGTCAAAACATATTGATGCAACAGTAGCTAAGATGGGGAGAGGTCTGTCCATAATAAAGCGCTGCTCTGCCTTCTTAACAACGCGATCAACAAGGCAGGTCATACAGGCCCCAGTTTTGTCCCACCTGGACTACTGTCCAGTCGTGTGGTCAGGTGCCACAAAGAGGGACTTTGGAAAATAACAATTGGCCCAGAATGGATCAGCACTGCTGGCCCTTAAATGTACATGGACAATATGCATGTCAATCTCTCCTAGCTAAAAGTAGAAGAGAGATTGACTTCATCAATACTTGTATTTGTGAGAAGTCTTGACATGTTGAATGCAAGAGCTGTCTGTTTAAATTACTACCACACTGCTCAGACACGCATACCCAACAAGACATGCCACCAGAGGTCTCTTCACAGTCCCCAAGTCCAGAACAGACTATGGGAGGCGCACAGTACTACATAGAGCCATGACTACATGGAACTCTATTCCACATTAAGTAACTCATGCAGGCATTAAAATCTGATTTTTTAAAAATCAGATAAAATACACTTTATGGAACAGCGTGGACTGTTTAGAGACAATCACACAGGCACAGACACACGCATACACACATATGATAACATACTCACTATACACACATGCACACATGGATTTTGTGTTGTAGATATGTGATAGTAGAGTAGTGGCCTGAGGGCACACACTTAATGTGTTCTGAAATATATTGTAATGTTTTTAAAATTGTATATAACTGCCTTCATTTTGCTGGGCCCCAGGAAGAGTACCTGCTGCCTTTGCAGCAGGTAATGGGTACCCATAATAAATACAAATCCTGGACTTCCTGACAGGTCGGCCCCAGATGGTGAGGGTAGGCAACACCACCTCCACCTCGCTGACCCTCAACAAATCAAATTTTATTTGGCGCATACACATACAAGGGGGCCCCTCAGGGTGCGTGCTCAGTCCCCTCCTGTACTCCCTGTTCACTCATGACTGCACGGCCAGGCACGACTCTAACACCATCATTAGGTTTGCTGATGACACAACAGTGGTAGGCCTGATCACCGACGATGTCAGTCTACAGGGAGGAGGACAGAGACTTAGCAATGTGGTGCCATGACAGCAACCTCTCTTTCAACGTCAGTAAGACCAAAGAGCTGATTGTGGACTATAGGAGAAAGAGGTGAGAGCACGCCCCGATCCACATTGACAGGGCTGTTGTGGAGCAGGTTGAGCGCTTTAAGTTCTTTGGCGTCCAAATCACTAAGGACTTAACATGGTCCACACACACCTGCACAGTCGTGAAGAGGGTACGGCAGCACCTTTTCCCCTCAGGAGGCTGAAAAGATTTGTTATGGACCTTCAGGTCCTCAAAAAGTTCTACAGCTGCACCATTGAGAGCATCTTGACTGGCTGCATCACTGCTTGGTATGGCAATTGCACCGGCCTTGGCCACAAAGCCCTACAACGGGTGGTGCGGACAGCCCAGCATATTACTGGTGCCGAACTCCCTGCCATCAAGGACTATACCAGGCGGTATCAGAGGAAGGCCCGAAAAATTGCCAAAGACTCCAGCCACCAAGGCCATAGACCGTTCACTCTGCTACCATTCTTCTCTGCAGATCCTCTCAAGCTCTGTCAGATTGGATGGGGAGTGTTGTTGCACAGCTATTTTCAGGTCTCTCCAGAGATGTTCGATCAGGTTCAAGTCCGGGCTCTGGCTGGGCCACTCAAGGACATTCAGAGACTTGTCCCGAAGCCACTCCTGCATTGTCTTGGCTGTGTGCTTAGGGTCGTTGTCCTGCTGGAAGGTGAACCTGGCTTCCGTCTGGCCACTACCATAAAGGCCTAATTGGTGGAGTGCTGCAGAGATGGTTGTCCTTCTGGAAGGTTCTCTCATCTCCACAGAGAAACTTTGGAGCTCTGTCAGAGTGACCATCGGGTTCTTGGTCACCTCCCTGACCAAGGCCCTTCTCCCCTGAATGTTCAGTTTGGCTGGGTGGCCAGCTCTAGGAAGAGTCTTGGTGGTTCCAAAGTTCTTCCATTTAAGAATGATGGAAGGCATTGTGTTCTTTGGGACCTTCAATGCTGCAGAAATGTTTTGGTACCCTTCCCCCAATCTGTGCCTCAACACAATCCTGTCTCAGAGCTCAATGGACAATTCCTTCGACCTCATGATTTGTTTTATGCTCTGACATGCACTGTCAACTGTGCAACCTTTTATAGACAGGTGTGTGCCTTTCCAAATCATGTCCAATCATTTGAATTTACCACAGGTGTACTCCAATCAAGTTGAAGAAACATCTCAAGAATGATCAATGGAAACAGGATGCACCTGAGCTCAATTTCGAGTCTCATAGCAAAGGGTCTGGATACTTATGTAAATAAGGTATTTCTGTTTTATATTTGTAATACATTTGCAAAAATGTTTAAAAACCTGTTTTTGCTTTGTCATTATGGGATATTGTGTGTAGTGTGGCAAACCTCCTCAAGGTTAGGAGCATTTGTCACAAATTAAGTGGGAAACTGTCAACAAAATCACCAGAATGAGAGAACTTTCGAACAGGACAGTACCTGTGTGTTTGTTTCTCCGTCCGGGTCCACCCAGGCTGCAGGCAAGGTCAAGGATAGCAGGGTTCGATACACGAATCGGTTTCTCGGGAGGTCCAGGTCCAAACGCCAACAGGTAAGTCCAAAACAGTCCAGCTCATACACGGTAAATCCAGCCAATATATATAGTCTCTTTCTCTATGGTTCACAGATCCTTCCAGCCCTCTCTCCCTCTTCCTGGTTTGTCTTGACCCTTTATCTGTGGGTCGGCCCCACCTTCTGAGGGTTCCCCTTGCTTCTGGGAATTGTAGCTTTGGCAGTCGGCCATTTTGTGATCTTTAGTTCTGATCGGGGTGGCCATTTTAGTGATCGGGCAGAGCCCGTTTATTAGTTCTGCTCTCACATATCTGCCATTTATCACTCGACCCCCTTCTTTACCACAGTAGATTGATGAGGGAAACAAATAATTCAATCCATTTTAGAATAAGGCTGTAAGGTAACAAACTGTGGAAAAAGGGAAGCGGTCTGAATACTTCCAACTGCACTGTATCTTCCTCAAGTACCTTGAACCTCTACACATTGATCTGGTACTGGTACTCCCTGAATATAGCTCCATTCTTGCATATTTTATTTTATTCCTCGTCTTAGTTACTAATTTTTTTAGTTTTTTTATTTCATAAAACTCTACATCATTGAGAAACGTTCGTAAGCAACAATTTCACTGTGAAGGCTACACCAGTTGTATTCTGTGCATGTGATAAATACAATTTTATTTGATAAAGCGTAAAAACTCAAACGGACGACTAGAAAAATCTCAAACTAAGTTTATTCACCCACTGGGTCATACAGCTGCAAAGACAAGGTATGATTACACAAGCACATATATTTATAACCTCCTAATAGGCGAAGTCAACTCCTTACACATGTAGACAGCCAATTCATCTCTGTTGCTAGGCAGGAACTTAATTGGTTCATCTCACTGGTGTAGTCATGGCCCTTTCTGATGCTAGAACCTTCGTGGGTGTGGAAGTGTATGTGTGTGAGATATAACTGTAGTTGGAGGATCGTTGTGGTGGGACCCTCTGGCCCCCTTCCCAGAGGTTTCTTCTCACTTCATCTGTGTTACCCAGGATCGCTTCTCAGGACCGTAACCCTCCCCATCCACAAGATACTGTCAACTGGAGAGGATGTAGGCTGGCACAGTGTAGGCTGGCTGTCCCGCTATCATGCGAGGCAGAGGTGGAGGCTGACTGGCCGGAACCAGAGGACTGAACACCACAGGCTTGAGTCTGGAGATGTGGAAGGTGGGATGAACCCTCATGGACCGGGGAAGACGAAGGCAATAGGCCACTGGATTGATGCGCTGTAGAACCTTGAATGGCCCAACGTACCGGGGTGCCAATTTCCTAAATTCCACGCGTAGGGGCAGATTCCTAGTAGACAACCAGACCATCTGGACTGGATGCAGGAGAGGGTGAGAATGGCGATGATGGTTGGCCTGTCGTTGAGCCCGAGCAGAGGACCTCAGGAGCACTGACCGAGCCCTCTTCCAGGTCCGGCGGCAAAGAGAGATGAGACGTTGACTGGATGGAACCGCCACTTCAATCTCCTGATCTGGAAACAGAGGTACCCGTACAACACCTGGAATGGTGACAGGTCGGTGGAGGAACACTGGAGAGTGTTGTGTGCGTACTCCAACCAGGGAAGATGCTGACTCCAAGTGGCGGGGTTGGCGGACACACAGCACCATAAGGCGGTCTCCAGATCCTGGTTCACCCGCTCCGTTTGGCCGTTGAACTGAGGGTGATAGCCGAAAGATAAACTGGCTGATGACCCCAGAAGGGTACAGAACGCCCTCCAGAATCTAGAGGACACTGGGGGCCCCGGTCGGAGACGATGTCCAGAGGAAGTCCGTGAAGGCAGAAAACATGCTGAATGACTAGCTGAGCAGTCTTACGGGCAGATGGAAGCTGAGGCAGCGGAATGAAATGTGCTGCCTTGGAAAAGCGGTCCACAATGACCAGGATGACAGTGTGGCCCTCTGAGGATGGAAGGCCCATGATGAAATCCATAGAGAGATGAGACCAGGGTCGAGAAGGTGTTGGCAGAGGATGAAGAAGCCCCAGAGGCTGCTGACGAGGAGTCTTGTTCCGGGAGCACGTCGGACAGGCAGCCACGAAGGTCTGAGTGTCCGCCTCCACCAAGGGCCACCAAAACCTCCTCCTCAAACTCTAGCGTTCACTGCCCTCCTGGGTGAGAGGTGAGACACGACGAGTGAGCCCACTGAAGTACCTTGGACTGTGCCCCAAGAGGAACAAAAAGTCTGTTAGAAGGACAGCCATCAGGAACTGCCTCCCTACTTTGAGCCTCCCTCACTACAGTCTCTATACCTCAGGACACCAGTGTCGTGTCTTTGGCTATGCCGGATTAAGTGTTATGACATGCTATTCTATAAAATACTTTCTCCGTAATTAATATTACCTGATTGAACTAATCATGTAAATGTAATTAACTAGAGAGGGACACCACAAAATAATATTTATAGAGCTGTTATCTTCCGAATAAACTCTTAAAGACCTAATCATATTTTACATCAATAGCAGTCAATATTAATCGTCATCTTATTCAGTCTCATCTGAAACTTGTACATTCTTGGTTATCTTCACGAACCCTGTCTAACAAGTTGAATCAGCAATACAAAATTGTGTTTAATTATTTATTTACTAAATACCTAACTAATCACACAGAATCACACATACACAATTAAATCATAACTTGATTACAAATTGCCGTCATAAAGGAAAACGTCCCTAGCGGGCGGAACAGATATGACAGCTTGTTACACAAAGGAAAAGGGCTGGGTTTGAGTGAAAGAGCGGGAGACTGGAACAGAGGCGAAGCTGTGCTATCGTAAATACAGTATCTTATGCATTCTAAATTACCGCCCATTTGGAAAAGGAAAATGCAATAAATATTCAGTAGGTTGGTGGTAGATGGAAGACCGTGTTGCCAAACCGAGTCCTCTGTCCTTTGAAGAATGTTTCTGGTGGTCACTGGATACGTTGTAGTAACGTCGTTGTGTAGTAGACGGGATACTCTGACTGTCCTTCCTCACCTGCGTTTGTAGCAGCTGTTGCTAACTCAACGGCTAGGAGGTATCACTTCTGTAGTGAATAAGATTTCAAAGTTCATACCAGTCGCAACCAAAGCTCATGCTGATGTTGGCTTCGTCCTGTAGTTTTATCTGAACCATTCTGACATGGGATCGTCACCCTCATATCCTCCGAACAGATGGTTATATTTTTGTCAATGGCTTATATAGTGGAGGGAGAGGGGTGTGTCTGACAAGTTTATAACCCATGTCTCTTCACAGGGGCGGGCCACTGGTTGAGCAGAGGCCCAAACTTATGAAAACCCAAATCTCTCATTTGGAAGCTAAAATTACATTTAATCTCTTCACAAATAATTTCATATTCAAACATTTGAATTAAACAACAATTCCATGTGAATCCGATACCTCTGATGTTTAGACTTTCCACAGTAGAGTTTATGTCATTCTATCATTGATGAGAATGTGTCAGAGGGCAACCGAACTGACATAATATACCTTAAGTACCACCGCATATGTTCAGTTGGTCGGATTACCAGAATATAGTTAATTTCCCCCCAACTTCTGATGTTCCCAGAATCTCTATGTTAACCAAAGCGGCTTTCTAATGTCACATCAGTAGAGTAGGGAGAGGAACGCGGGGGGGGGGGGGGGGGGGAGGGAGAGGTATTTATGACTGTCATAAACCTACCCCCAGGCCAACGTCATGACACCAGCGTGAGGATGAGCGACTTGGGGATGATGGATCCAAGTGGCCGATCCTCACTGGAGCTGGGGAACTGGTGAGACAGGGCTTCCGGCTTCATGTTCTTAGACCCCGGGCGGTTAGATAACGTGAATCTGAACTGAGTGAAGAAAAGAGCCCAACGAGCCTGTCGGGGATTGAGGCGTTTAGCCTCCTGGATGTAGGCCAGGTTCTTGGGGTCTGTCCAAACCGTTAAAGGATGTTCCGAACCCTCCAACCAGTGCTGCCACACCTTCAAAGCCAGTTTGACCGCAAGCAGCTCCCGATTGCCGACATCATAGTTCCTCTCCGCTGGAGTGAGACGTCTGGAGAAGAAGGCACAGGGGTGAAGCTTTTGGTCTTTAGCCGAGCACTGAGACAGAACCGCACCCACCCCAACGTCAGAAGCAACCATCTCTACCACGAAGGGAAGAAAAGGATCCGCATGAACTAGAATGGGTGCAGAAGAAAACCAACATTTCAGATCCTGGAACAGGTTCAGCTTACATGCCCAGCCGAGCCCTTGGTGAGCGCTGTCAATGGCGCAGCCACAGAACTAAAGTCTCTCACAAATCTCCGGTAGAAGTTAGCAAAACCCCCAAAACGCTGGACTTGCTTGACAGCGCTGGGCTGCAGCCAGTTGACCACCACTTCTACCTTGTAGGAGTTGATCCGTACACAGTCTTGAGACACAATTGTAATTGTTTTTAATAACCTGCCCAGGGACTGCTGTTGAAAATTAGCCGGCTGGCTAAAACCGGCACTTTTACTGAAAAGTTGATTAATGTGCACTGTCCCAGTAAAAATAAATAAACTCAAACTCAAACTCAATGAACACCAGGAAGGAGATCTGAGGAACGTGAAACTCACAATTTTCGGCCTTCACGAACAAGTGGTGAGAGAGGAGTCTTTGAAGGACCTGGCGTACATGCTGGACGTGTTCAACCATGGACCTGGAGAAGATGAGGATGTCATCCAGGTATACAAACACGAACTGGTGAAGGAAGTCGCGCAGCATGTCATTAACCAGGGCCTGGAAAATGGCTGGAGCATTAGTAAGTCCAAACGGCATGACACGGTACTCCATAATGTCTATTAGGGGTGTTGAACGGTGTCTTCCACTCATCTCCCTGTCTGATACGCACCAGATTGTACGCGTTTTGTAAGTCCTATTTTGAAAAAACGTAGCTCCCTGGAGTCTCTCAAAAGCTGATGACATAAGAGGCAAAGGGTAACAGTTCTTGATGGTAATGTTATTCAAACCCCGGTAATCGATACAGGGACGTAATCACCCATCCTTCTTCCCAACAAAGAAAAAGCCTGCTCCTGCAAGTGACGTGGACGGCCAAATAAAATCCATAATATAACTGTTCATGGCTGCAGTCTCTGTACCTGAGAAGGACAGCCCCCCTCTCGGAGGAGTAGTGCCAGGCAGTAGGTCGATGGCACAATCGTAGCACCTGTGAGGAGGCAGTTCGCTGGCCCTTTGTTTGCTGAAGACCTGACCCAGATCCCAGTAATCCTGAGGTACACGGGAAAGATCAGGCTTGTCATCCCCAGCCAGGGGAACTGGAGCATCGGGAGCCACCAGATGAGCAGGACCAGAAGGATGAGGAGAGAACTACTGGCAGGTGAGCTGGCATGAAGGACTCCATCCCAGAATCCTTCCCGAGGGCCAGTCAATTTGAGGATTATGGAAAGAAAGCCACAGATGTCCAAGAACCAGGGAAAGCTCAGGAGAGTCCACCAGATGTAACTGGATAAGCTCCACATGGTAATCCAGAAGTCGTAGCTGAATAGGCATGGTGAGTTGCTTCACCTTCCCAGACCCTAGGGGTTGCCACCCAGCGCAGTGACTGACAACGGAATGTCCAGCTTAGTGAGAGGCAGTTTCTGTTGGCGAGCTAATGTGCAATCTAGAAAACAGCCGGTAGCCCCAGAGTCTATGAAAGCAGGAATGTCCAACTGCCCATTGTCCCACCGCAGGTTGGGTGGAAGCATGGTGCGACACGGTCCGCGGGAGACTGTATCTGACTCGCCAGTATTCTCCCGTTTACTGACGAGTCATCCCGTTTCCCGTCAGCTCGGGACAGGAGGCACGGAAGGGTCCAGACTGTCCACAGTAAAGACAACGTTGCTCGTTAATCCTGCGCCTTCTCTCCAGAGCGGAAAGCCTGGTGCGTCCCAATTGTGTCGGCTTCTCTGAAGAGAAACCAGAGCCGAATTGAGAACTCTGATGGGGTACAGAACAAGCAGGCGCAGCATAGGGCAGTGGGTCACCCGAAGAATCGACTCCCTCAGCGGGACCTGAAACACTGGAGACCACTCGGAATCCCTCCGTCCTCTCATGACGACGTTCATGGAGCCGGTTGTCAATCTGGATGGCCAGAACGATGAGCTCATCCAGAGTGTCAGGGTTGTCCCGGGAAGCCAGTTCATCCTTGAGAACCTCGCTGAGTCCGTTCAGAAAGGCAAGGTGAAGTGCCTCTGTATTCCAACCGCCAACAGCAGCGAGCGTCCGAAAGTCAATGGCGTAATCCTCTACGCTCCGGCTGCCCTGCCGGAGTGCAATGAGTCTTTGAGCAGCGTTCCTGCCACTGATGGGTTGATCAAAAACCCTCCTCATCTCCGTGTGAAGCTTTGCCAATTAAAAACAAATGTTTGATTGCTGCTCCCATATGGCTGTGGCCCAGGCCAGAGCCCATCCTGAGAGCAAGGAGATGACGTATGTAACTCTGGAACGCTCGGTGTGAAATGTTGATGCCTGAAGCTCGAAGACCAGAGAGCATTGGAGCAGGAACCCACGACACCTCCCAGGATGCCCCTCATAGTGCTCCGGTGCCGGGAGATGAGGCTCTCGAAGAGAGGAAGTCACTGAGCTGGTAGGGAGTGGAGGATTAGGAACAGCCACAGGAGTAGCAGCTGTTGCTCCCGTCTGTCCTGTCTGCAGAGTGAACACAAGAGTTCTTAAATCATCCGACAATGCCTGCAGCCGTGCCTCATGGTGGTAAGCTCCACATGGTAATCCAGAAGTCGTAGCTGAATAGGCATGGTGAGTTGCTTCACCTTCCCAGACCCTAGGGGTTGACCATACAGCGCAGTGACTGACAACGGAATGTCCAGCTTAGTGAGAGGCAGTTCCTGTTGGTGAGCCCTTAAATCATCCGACAATGCCTGCAGCCACGCCTCATGGTGGCCAATCACAGTTCCATGCTGGGTGAGAGCCGACCGTAAATGGTGGAGTTCGGCATGTTCCTCAGACTGAGAAATCTCTGCTGGGTCCATTGTTGGCTTAGGTCTCCTGTTACAATGATGCTTGTACGAACTCGAACCCAGTCACAGAGAAACACAGCAACCAGAGGTAAAGGTAAATTCAGCTCTTTACTTAAAGTCTTGACAAAAACAAGGCAACAGCACAAGAGTGCACTAAACAAAATATAAGCCCTAAGCACAGATACAAGCAACAGAGGAACCTAAATAGCAAGGCAACCAGGTGTTCAGAGAAGGTAATCAAAACCAGGTGAAACCAATAAGTAATAATTAGGGTAACCTGGAAACCAGAACACAAGGCAAGGGTGCCCTCCAGCGGTAACCCAAGGGAACAACAATCAAATAAATGGAACCTGTGACAATCTGTTGACTTGACCTCAAGCTGAATTCCTCGCTTCTCCCTAGTTTCCGCAGCTGGCCTGCCTTATCAGAGACTAACTATTGCCCTTCGCCTCCCTCCTTAGAAACATGGAACAGAATATGAACTTTCTGCACATCCCATTTCTCCTTCAGTAGCTTCCATACACCAAGTCTCTATTTACCATTCATTGAACCCCAACATATAGATTCCTTATACGTGTAAAGTAATCAAAAAGTTCTAGTCTGGTAACATGAATAAGGATATTTCAAGCTAGAATCTAACAATATTAAACACCAATATTATTCACTAAGTTGATTGTTTATATTTAGGATCATTTGTTACAGCTTTGTCATTTTATTTTTTCTTTATCTTATTTATATATTTCATATATTTTACATGTGATAAGGCCACACAGAGGGCCAGAGATAATTACAGATACCTGTAATAATCTGAAGTACCCAAAAGGGCCAGGACATCTGTTTAACTTCTTATGGCTGCATCCCGCTACCGGGATTGATATGACAACAGCCAGTGAAGGTGCAGGGCGCCAAATTCAAACAACAGAAATCTCATAATTAAAATTCCTCAAACATACATGTGTCTTATATCATTTTAAAGGTAATCTTGTTGTTAATCCCACCAAAGTGTCCGATTTCAAATATGCTTTTCAGCGAAAGCACTACAAACGATTATGTTAGGTCACCATCAAACCACAATAAGCACAGCCATTTTTCCAGCGAAAGATAGCAGTCAGAAAAAGCAGAAATAGAGATAAAATTAATCACTAACCTTTGATTATCTTCATCAGATGACACTCATAGGACTTCATGTTACACAATACATGCATGTTTTGATAAAGTTCATATTTTTAACAAAAAATCTGAGTTTACATTGGCGCGTTACATTCACTAGTTCCAAAAACATCAAGTGATTTTGCATAGCCACATCGTTTCAACAGAAATACTCATCATAAATGTAGATGATAATACAAGTTATACACATGGAATTATAGATATACCTCTCCTTAATGCAACTGCTGTGTCAGATTTCAAAAAAACTTTGTTGTTAACATACATCTTGAATAACGTTCCAACCGGAGAATTAGATTGACTTCAGATGAGCGGTGGAACGGAGGTCCTCCTCATGTGAACGCGCATGTGAAAGCATGGTCAGCTCGTGGCAGTGATTACTCATTCCTGTCTCCTTCGGGCCCCCTTCACATTAGAGTCATCAGACAAAGTTCTATTGACTGTTGACATCTAGTGGAAGCCGTAGGAAGTGAAAACTCATCAATATCTCGCTGTAATTTCAATGAGAGCTTGGTTGAAAATCTGCCACCTGAGAAAAAATTCAAACAGGAAGTGGAATTCTCAGGTTTTTGCCTGCCATATGAGTTCTGTTATACTCACAGGCATAATTCAAACAGTTTTAGAAACTTCAGAGTGTTTTCTATCCAATACGAATAATAATATGCATATATTAGCAACTGGGACTGAGGAGCAGGTAGTTTACTATGGGCACCTCTGTGCACCTTTCATCAAAGCTACTCAATACTGCCCCTGCAGCCATAAGAAGTTTTAAGACCTTCAAACAGGTCAACAGTCAGATCCTCAAAAAGTTCTACAGCTGCACCATCGAGAGCATTCTGACTGGTTGCATCACTGCCTGGTATGGCAACTGCTTGGCATCTGACCGCAAGGCGCTATAGAGGGTAGAGCGGTCGGCCTAGTATATCACTGGGGCCAAGCTTCCTGCCATCCAGAACCTCTATACCAGGTGGTGTCAGAGGAAGGCCGTAAAAATTGTCAATGACTCTAGCCACCCTAGTCATAGACTGTTCTCTCTGCTACCGCACAGCAAGCGGTACCGGCGCGTCAAGTCTAGTTCCAAAAGGCTCCTTAACAGCTTCTACCCTCAAGCCATAAGAGTGCTGACCAGTTAATCAAATGGCTACCCGGACTATTTGTTTATTATCTATGCATAGTCACTTTACCCCTACCTACATGTACATATTACCTCAATTACCTGGACTAACCTGTACCGCTGCACATTTAGTTGGTACCGGTACTCCCTGTATATAGCCTCGTTATTGTTATTTTATTGTGTTACTTTCTTTCTTACTTTTTTTTTTTAGTAAATATTTTCTTATCTCTTATTTTTCTTAAAATTGCATTGTTGGTTAAGGGCTTGTAAGTAAGCATTTTGCGGTAAGGTCTACCTACACCTGTTGTATTTGGCGCATGTGACAAATAAAATGTGATTTGAATTGATTTGAGATGTGCTAGATTGTGATAGATTACATAAAATCCTTGAACGATGCCAAAATTCTGGTAGTTTACTGATAAACTTCGAAAGTAATATACCCTCCCTTTGCAACCCTAGTTGTGAGTGCCTTTCTTCTTCTTCCTCCTTCCTCCTTTTCTCTTCCTTTCTTTCTTTTCTCTCTCCCCTCTGTGAGAGCATCTGGGAGAGGTCTTAATTAACGAGTAACCGATCTGTTAATGATTCATTCCTGCTGAGCTCCTAACGAGAACGGAGGCTGATGTCCGGGAGGAGGAGGAGAAGGAGAATGGGGAAGAGAAGGAGGAGGAGAGCAGGGGGCTGGCAGCCCCAACGAGCTGTTGATTAATACAGGGGCTGCTGGGCTGTGTCTCCTGAGTCCTGCATGGCGCCCTGCTGGATTGACACATCCTCAGGCACACACACCTGTGATTCCTCCCAGTCAAGGACACGGCGACTGGCTTTGTTGTTCTGAGCATTAAAAAGAGCTCTCATTGCATTAGAAATAATCCTCCAGAGAAGCTTTCTGTGAGTGAATTCTCAAGCCATAAAACTATGGATTTTCAGCATTGTAGAAAATGCCTCATCAGTATTGAATCGACCATATTTATACTTGTTTTAGCATTACTTTGGAATTTCGTAAGTATTCTGTGTAAAAGAAGAAGGAATGACATTGAGGCTGTTCCCTAAAGAAGATAACTAACCATGCACACCTTGTCAGCCTCACAGACAAGGCATACAGTATTTACCACTACGCATGTGGTTATTGTTAGGAGGGGTCAATAGGTCCCTCTTTTCTCCTCCTACTTCCTTCCATACTGCGACACTCAGAGGCAGATAGAAGGGAATCAAGAGAAGGCCAAGGTTCCAGTGTATTATCTTGAGCTGTAACACACTGCTATATTATGATGTATTTATCTGTTCTCCACAGGAGTGTGACAATACTCTAGCTGGAGAAAGGCCTTCCATCACTCCTCTGTGTGTGAGTGACCCAAACGATGTGTGTGTTACTGCCCTGGTGTCAGTGGATCCAGTGGGATTCATTGTGTGGGCTGGGCACTGTGTTCTTGACACTCTGTTCCATCAGAATCTCAGCTCCTAGTCAGAGCCCTGGCGACAGAGGACAGTATGACCTTCACAGAGACAGGGGTCAGATTAGAAACCCTATGCTGAAAGACAACCTTCAATTATACAGCTAAGAGACAGGGACTAGTAAAGGAAATTGACTTGCATTAACATGCATTGACATTGTCAGTGAGTGTGTGTGCGTGCACGTGTCTGTGTGTGTGTGTGCATGTTGAGTGGCGATGTGTGTCTGTGAGTGTGTACGTGAAGAGGTTGGTTTGGTGCTAGTGAGATATGTTTTTTCCTTAAAGATCAACAATCCCATTGGACTACTCTCTCTCCCTCTGACCTTTTTACATGGCTGCCCCTGCACCTGTCACCGTGGTGATGAGGGCATCAACATTGATTCCAATTACTGTCCAACACTGGCCATCAGGCTGGGATCAGTCACGGCTCG
This sequence comes from Salvelinus namaycush, assembly GCF_016432855.1. NCBI lineage: Eukaryota > Metazoa > Chordata > Actinopteri > Salmoniformes > Salmonidae > Salvelinus > Salvelinus namaycush. The sequence goes on from NC_052308.1 coordinate 15,702,305, forward strand.
TCAACATCACATCCTCTATAGTGGACAGGGGATGAAATACGGTTTGGTTTAGTGGCCTATATCCCAGAAAAATGTATGGATTCTGAGGATCATTTTGGTCCTTTAACCTCTGTCGACTTTTCCAATGGATTTGTGCAATATTATAGGATCATTCTGTCATGCATGTACACAACTGTAAAGGTTACAGGAGTCTGTGTTTAAGGCTGTTGCAAGAATGATCTGAAGCACAATAACCACCAGTAAGTGTGTAGAGAGAGGAAGAGGAGCCAGTGGTTCAATGAGGGGAGATGATATACGACCACGGGGAGGCAGTGGAGGCCCAGAGCAGTGGCACAGTCATTTTTTTCTCTGCTGTCACAAATGTATTTTTAATGAGTGTGTGCCCCTGACTCCTCTGCACAGGAAATGCCCTGTTCTTTTCTGTAGGGCCAGCCTGACCCTAATACTTTCTGAGAAGCAGCAGGGCTGAACAGACCCAGACCCACATACTGTAATGGAAATAACCTTCAGCCTCTGCTCTGTAGAAACATCCATCTGCCTGTGTCCTGGTTTTACTGCATAATTATTATAATACCTTTTTTTGTGAAGGGTTCAGATCACAGATAGGATTTTTTTTCTCAAAAAGTACATACAGCCCATTAGGAAAGTATTCAGACCCCTTGACTTTTTCCAAATTGTGCTGTTACAGCCTTATTCTAAAATGGATTAAATACAATTATTTCCTCATCAATCTACACAAAATACCCCACAATGACAAAGCAAAAACGTTTTTTTTTTAGAATTCTTTCCAGAAATACCTTATTTACATAAAGTACCAGTCAAAGGTTTGCACACACCTACTCATTCAAGTTTTTTTTGTTATGTTTACTATTTTCTACATTGTAGAATAAAAAATTATGAAATAACACATATGGAATCATGTAGTAACCAAAAAAGTGTTAATCAAATATATTTTCTATTAGATATTCTTCAAAGTAGCCACCCTTTGCCTTGATGACAGCTTTGTCCGTAGAGCTCTGAGACGGTATTGTGTCGAGGCACAGATCTGGGGAAAGGTACAAAAAATGTCTGCAGCATTGAAGGTCCCCAAGAACACAGTGGCCTCCATCATTCTTAAATGGAAGAAGTTTGGAAACACCAAGACTCTTCCTAGAGCTGGCCGCCTGACCAAACTGAGCAATCAGGGGAGAAGGGCCTTGGTCAGGTTGGTGACCAAGAACCCGATGGTCACTCTGACAGAGCTCCAGTTTTCCTCTGTGGAGATGGGAGAAACTTCCAGAAGGACAACCATCTCTGCAGCACTCTACCAATCAGGCCTTTATGGTAGAGTGGCCAGATGGAAGCCACTCCACTCCTTAGTCCCCATCCAACCTGACAGACCTTGAGAGGATCTGCAGAGAAGAATGGGAGAAACTCCCCAAATACAGGTGTGCCAAGCTTATAGCGTCATACTTAAGCAGACTCGAGGCTGTAATCGCTGCCAAAGGTGCTTCAACAAAGTACTGAGTAAAGGGTCTGAATACTTATGTACATTTGATATTTCCATTTCTTTATTTTTATACATTTGCAAAAATGTCTAAAAACATTTTTTTGCTTTGTCATTATGGGGTATTGTGTGTAGATTGAAGAGGGGGAAAAACGATTTAATCAATGTTTGAATAAGGCTGTAACGTAACAAAATGTGGTTTAAAGTAAAGGTGTCTGAATACTTTCCGAATGCACTGTGTGTAAAGAAAAGAAAAACAATAGAGAAAAAATATTATAAGCATTATTTGTCCTGTCTGTCCCATTTTCCCTCTCCCTCCCCCTTCTTAGTAAGTGCGACCAATCGCTATTCCCCCCTCGCTCCTTCCCGCCCTCAGGTCATTCCTGTTTCTATCCACAATATAAGAGGGGGATATTATACTGAACAAAAATATCAACACAACATGCAACAATTTCAAATATTTTACTGAGTTACAGTTCATATAACGATATCAGTCAATTGAAATACAGTAATTAGGCCCTAATATATGGATTTCACATGACTTGGAATACATGCATCTGTTGGTCACAAATACCTTAAACAAAAAGTTAGGGGCGTGGATCAGAAAACCATTTAGTATCTGTGCCTCATGCAGCACAACACATCTCCTTCGCATAGAGTTGATCAGGCTGTTAATTATGGCCTGTGGGATGTGGTCCCACTCCTCTTCAATGGAGACACACACACAGGTACAGCCACACATACACACACGCACTCTAAACACACGTACGTTGTAAAATTGTTGTATAGTGGTATTATACATTATACATTTTGTAATGTGGATATTTAGTGGTGTAATAATGTTATATTATGTACTGTTTTATCTTGTTTTATGTGTGATGGAAGTGCCTTAATGTGTTTGCCTTAATGTGTTTGGACCCCAGGACCCCCTTGGCAGCAGCTAAAGTGGACCCTAATAAATACAAATACAAATAAATACAAATGGCTGTGCGAAGTTGCTGGATATTGGCGGGAACTGGAACACGCTGTTGTACACGTCGATCCAGAGCTTTCCTAAACATGCTCAATGGGTGACAAGGCTGGTGAGTATGCAGGCCCTAAAAGAAATGGGACATTTTCAGCTTCCAGGAATTGTGCACAGATTCTTGCGACATGGGGCCGTGCATTATCATGCTGATGAATGGCAGGACAATGGGCCTCTGGATCTCGTCATGATATCTCGGTGCATTCAAATTGCCAACGATCAAATGTAATTGTGTTTGTTGTCTGTAGCTTATGCCTGCCCATACCATAACCCCACCGCCACGTTGGGGCACTCTGTTCACAACCTTGACATCAGCAAACCGCTCGTCCACACAACGTCATACACATGGTCTGCGGTTGTGAGGCCGGTTGGACGTACTGCCAAATTCGATGAAACAACTTTGGCGGCGGCTTATTGTAGAGAAATTAACATAAAATTATCTGGCAACAACTCTGGTGGACATTCCTGCAGTCAGTATGCCAATTGCATGTTCTCTCAAAACTTGAGACTGTGGCAATGTCTTGTGTGACAAACCTGCTAATTTCAGAGTGGCCTTTTTGTGCCCCCAACACAAGGTGTACCTATGTAATGATCATGCTGTTCAATCACCTTCTTGATATGCCACACTTGTCAGGTGGATGGATTATATTGGCAAAGGAGAAATGCTCACTAACAGGGGTGTAAACAATTTTGTGCAGAACATTTTAGAGAAATAAGCTTTTAGTGCGTATGGAACATTTCTGGGATCTTTTTTTCAGCTCATGAAACATGGGACCAACACTTTACATGTTGCATTTATATTTTTGTTCAGTGTACTTACTGGTGAAGCAATTACTTTCAAAGGAATATTTTGCACCTAGTAGCCTATGTTGTGGACCTTATTATACAGATAAATATTCAAAAGACAAGTAACAAAAAACAAAATACACCAGATAGAAATGTACAGTTAAATCTTTATTGAATTCAAAATGTAATTGTGTGCAATCTATGTTTACCTGGTACGAAAAGGGACAAGGAGGATTCAGGGGGAATGGAGAATAAGAAAGAAGGAGGGAAAGAGGGTGGTACAGAGAGAGAGAGAAAGATGCAGAGAGTAGCCTGCTGATTTCCTGGTGGTGGAAAACCCTGGAGCATGCTGCTGACACTTTATTAATGTGCTGGAGGTCGAGGACAAGGAGGAACACGAAGGAATACATTTACTAGGCTGTGCCTGTGCCTCGGAGGGATGGAGAGAGAAGGAGAGAGGGGGGAAGAAGAGGTGGCAAGAGAAAGGGGGAAGGGATGCCTGCCTGTGCCTTACATACATTTCACCAATTTACCACTTATTCTTGGGTAAATTAAGGAAACCTGTCAATACTCATCACATTTCACCATGATTAATGCACAGGTTACATGCACATTAATGCATATACAGATGACTGCACTTTACATTTGGACTGTTCTATTTGTTGGTGTCACACCAGAACTATCTATGACCTCCTGAGAATGAGGACCAGCATAACCAGATAGGTACATTCCCTTATGTAATGTATATGACAACTAGTGATCATATGATACAAATACAACAATTGGTTTTAGAACCATACAATCAGACAGACTTGTCCATTCAGGATAACTCACAGCATAACAGCATATTACAATTTCAGTAATATAGACTAAGGAAGCACTCTTCCTCTGTATGCTATTGTAGGTCTGAACCATGCATTGATGATTGAGAAATGGTAGTCAGTCACTTCCTCAGCATAAAACTCCAGATCCTTCATCCATTCAGTCCAGGTGAGTCCTTCAGATTGATCTTTTCATGTTGAGGAGTGAGATCGGAGGGGATTCACCCCCCTCTCAGTTTGTCCATTTACTCTAGTTAGTGAGTCATTGAGTCCAGTGCGTGTCAGTGTTACTGCAGTCCTCTGAGACCTGTTTGTCTAAGGGATGACAACTCCTCTATGCCAGGAAATGTCACCATTAAATGTCAGGAGCGGCTATATGAACAGAAGAAGAGATCACATGCTGTCTCTGCCCTGTTGTGTGTGGGGGCCAGGGGCCTATTTAGGCACAGAGCTGGGGACCACACAGGAGGGGGCAGTCTAATATGCTGGCATCTCATTGTGGCTGGCTGTCTGCATTCCTGGCCAATGGTAGTCGATGGTCTTGATGGAAGCTGTTGTAGAAAACTCAATCCAAAGATTATGCAGAGACTAATTTATAATTATAATAGTGAATCTTTAATACATACGGGCAGCTGTAAGGTAGATCCGTCTCTGATCGCAGTCAGAGAGCTCGAAGAGTAAATGGTTACATGTCCCTTATATCTATCACATTGCTATATATACAATCATATTGTTTACACAACAGTTATTTTATACAAGCAACAGTTCCAGAACACAATGGCCTTCTGTTAGGGTGCAGTGATAACAGGAGTCTATGAAATGCATAACATCACAGTCTAACACAGAATAGAGAACAAAGACATAACGCCAGCTCTCTCCACTTCTGCCACAGCAATTACCCCTTTGATGCCATGGATATGTGATATATCTGAGCTGTTGTCAAACAGAACTTAAAACCTTCTGGTTTCTGGGACATTGTCATTTTACACAGAAAGGGGTGGTCTGAATGGAACTCCTGAAAGGTAACTTTATAATAACTATGTGGCGAAAAGGAAGGTTCATAGGGATCTGGGTCGTTTCCAATAGGGCAATCTGGAACCCCAAGAAAGGGTGAAACAGTGGCAAGATGTGTTAAGTTAACTTCTGTGGTCATGACCATCTGGTGGGGAGGAGATACTGCTGTTTCACACAATCTCCTCACCAAGGTCGTCAGGCATGAGAACAGACATAACACTCTTGACCCACCACCGTACCGGTGCCTCCCTGAGATGCTAGGAGAATATCCAAAGCCAATCTATTCTGTAAGACCATAGTACGCATAGCCACAAGCTCAGCAGTTAATTATTCAATAGCAGTAGCATTAGCTCTTCTTTCAACTTCATTTGCTAGATCTCTAATTGAATGAAGCACAGTTGTCATGCCATAATTGGGAATTAATGCAGAGAAAAAATGTTTTGTAGGGCCGGCTACAATGGTCCTCTTATACAAGTGGGAGAAATTGTGATTTGTGGGTACTGGGGTAGCACGCACAGCAGGACCAACATAGGCAGCATAGCATGATCCTGACCAGTTTGTAGGCAGATAAGAGTAGGCTTTCCCCCACACACATACATAGTTCCACTTACTGACGAAGTAGGTTTAGCATACACACTGACATTCTTGAGTCTATAATGTATTCTCAATGACATGTTAGGGTGGAATGTTCCATTTCTCAACAGTAAGGGTAGGGTAAGGTTATTGTATACAGAAAGGTTACATTTACAATGACTTTCCCCCAACTGGGGACCAGTTCCATTTTCTATATAACCCAAATAACCTGGGGGAGAGTATGCCAGGGTGATGGGTTGCTTGGGCAGAGAGGTGTGATTATTAAAATCAAATCTTCTCATATAAAAACACCTCATCCTCCAACCAATCAAGCTCTCAGTCTGAAAGGTTACCTGCTTTGGTCCACATCAATATTACATAAGCATTAAGGGGTATAGCTAGCAATGGCATAGTCTCAGCACTGTCTGTCAACAGTCCACAAACCCAACAATCTGATACATTCTGTAGCACAGAAACATTATTAGCTACTTGTAAGAAAGTGTTTGACCCGGGGGAAACCCCATAATGTTTATGGCCTCTTTCTTCTCTTCAGCTCAGCGGGGTCACCAGGATCCAGGTTCAGGTCAGCAGGGTCATCTACTTCTCGGCTTCCACAGTCTCGTTGGACTGAAGAGGTCGGGGAGAGGTTACTAGCACGTTCTCCCGCCTCTGGCTCGAAGTCTGCTACCACCCAGAGGATGCCCACAGCCACAATATCTGCGAGTCCCAGGGTAAGCAGAGTGCTCCTACTGGATTGTAGGAGTAACAGGAGTAGCATCTTCTTCTGGCTCTGCTACTTGCTTACAGTGGGATGCGTGGATCCAGGGGTCTTTGCCTAAGCACTTTGCTGCCGTTGGGGTGGTGAGGGTGGTCCCTTCAACCTGGGTTTTAAAGCTTATTTTTTTTACATTTGATTGATCTTTCTGTCGATGTGCAGGGAGCGGTCCAGTATCTCCCCCATGATGTCTGTATTGATGAGGGAGTGGCGCTTGGTCAGGTCCCTGTGTAGCTCCTGTACCTGGTCCATCATGTTCTAGATCTCAGTCTTGAGGATCTGGGACAATAATACAAACGCACAAGCGTGCACACACGCACACACCCCAACACTGTCACCTTATGGCTGAGCCCCGGGGCATGTCACTGAGGGACGGGGAGTGGCAGGACATGGAGAGGGGAGGCCCAACCACAGGGCATTAGGGTACCTTCACTCTGTCTCATATTTATTACGGTATTTCCTTGCTGCAATAGTTAAGGTGTTGAAGGATCAAGTGACACCCTCAAGGGTTATACACAAATACTTCAGATGAGGATGAGGTAAAGATACTATGTTTCATTTTAAGGCTCTAATTATGTACTTGTGTATATTTCCCAGTGTCACGCCCTGACCGTAGAGAGCTTTTTATGTGTGATTTGGGTGGGCATTCTATGTTCTTTTTTCTATGTTTGTATTTCTTTGTTTTGGCCGGGTATGGTTCTCAATCAGGGACAGCTGACTATCGTTGTCTCTGATTGGGAACCTTACTTAGGTAGCTTTTCCCCACCGATGCTTTGTGGGTAGTTATTTTCTGTTCAGTGTTTTCTGCACCTGACAGGACTGTTTCGGTTTCGTTTATTCTCTTTGTTATTTTGTTATAGTGTTCAGTTTAAATAAAAAGCGTGAACACTTACCACGTTGCGCTTTGGTCCGATTATTCCTCATCCGACGACGACACCCGTTACACCCAGCCTATCTATACCATTTTATATCCCTTATGTTCAATATTTCATTTTGTTCACAACTTCTCCTCACTGCTAATGTTCCAGAGAGAGTGATTCCTAATTGAAGAGTGTACATTAAAACCTTAACTCAACACTCTGAAGAATGCCATGTTTACAACTAACAATGCAAAACATTTGCTTGTCGAGTCCTAGTTCAGAAAATAATTACTATAAAAATGGAGTACAGTAGAACCACAGTACTTTGCTTAATATATTTGCAACAAATGGAAACGATCAACTACTGTAGACTGTACTTGAGTCCCTTAAGTGCACTGTTGAGGCCTGGCTGAACTGAAGACTGCTAATTCTCGCTGTCTCCAGTGAGCTTTAAGACAGAGACACCAGGTCATGCAGACAGAGGGCCCTGACCTGGCTTTCCTCACTCCTTACTACCACCACCACTACTACTGCAACCAACCCCACCACCACTACTACTGCCACCAACACCACCACCACTACTACTGCCACCAACACCACCACTACTACTGCCACCAACACCACCACTACTACTGCCACCAACACCACCACTACTCCTGCCACCAACACCACCACTACTACTGCCACCAACACCAGCCCTACTACTGCCACCACACCACACCACTGGAGTAATAGTTACAGTGCCTTCAGAAAGTATTCATACCCATTAATTTATTCCACATTTTGTTGTTACAGCCTGAATTAAAAAATAATTTAATATTATTTTTCTTCTGAATCATCTACTCAAAATACCCAATATTGACAAAATTAAAACATGAAAAGGAAAAAAAATAATTTACATAAGTACACCCCTGAGTCAATGCATGTTAGAATCTCCTTTGGCAGCGATTACAGCTGTGTCCTTCTGGGTAAGTCTCTAAGAGCTTTGCACACCTGGATTGTACAATATTTGCACATTATCCTTTTAAAAATTCTTCAAGCTCTGTCAAGTTGGTTGTTGATCATTGCTACAGCCATTTTCGAGTCTTTCCATAGATTTTCAAGCCGATTTCAGTCAAAACTTTAACTAGGCCGCTCAGGAACATTCAATGTCGTCTTCATAAGCAACTCCAGTGTATATTTGGCCTTGTTTAGGTTATTGTCCTGCTGAAAGGTGAATTTGTCTCCCAGTGTCTGTTAGAAAGCAGACTGAACCAGGTTTTCCTCAGGGATTTTGCCTGTGCTTAGCTCTATTCCATTTACTTTTATCCTAAAAAAACTTCATAGTCCTTGCCGATGAGAAGCATACCCGTAACATGATGCAGCCACCACCTCGCTTGAAAATATGAAGCGTGGTACTCAGTGATGTGTTGTGTTGAATTTGCCCCAAATTTAATGCTTTGTATTCAGGACACAAAGTACATTTCTTTGCCAATTTTTTTTGCAGTTTTCCTTAGTGCCTTATTGCAAACAGGATGCATGTTTTGGAATATTTGTATTCTGTACAGGATTCCTTCTTTTCACTCTGTAATTTAGGTTAGTATTGTGGAGTAACTACAATGTTGTTGATCCATCCTCAGTTTTCTCCTACGACAGCCATTAAATTCTGTAACTTTTTTAAAGTCACCATTGATCTCATGGTGAAATCCCTGACTGGTTTCCTTCCTCTCCAGCAACTGAGTCAGGAAGGACGCCTGTATCTTTGTAGTGACTGGGTGTATTGTAATTAATAATTTCACCATGCTCAAAGTGATGTTCAGTGTTTGCGTTTTTGTATTTTTACCCATCTACCAATAGGTGCCCTTCTTTGCGAGGCATTGGAAAACCTCCCTAGTCTTTGTGGTTGAATCTGGGTTTGAAATTCCCTGCTCGACTGAGGGACCTTACAGATAATTATATGTGTGGGGTACAGAGATGAGGTAGTCATTCAAAAATCATGTTAAACACTATTATTGCACACAGAGTGAGTCAATGAAACTTATGTGATTTGTTAAGAGAATTGTTAGTCCTGAAATTATTTAGGCTTGCCATAAAAAAGGGTTTGAATACTTATTGACTCAAGACATTTCAGCTTTGAATTTTTAATGAATTAGCCAAAATGTCTACAAACATAATTCCACTTTGACATTATGGGGTATTGTGTGTAGGCCAGAGACACAACATTTCAATTTAATCCATTTTAAATTCAGGCTGTAAAACAACAAAATGTGTAAAAGGTCAAGGGGTGTAAATACTTTCTGAAGGCACTGTAGCTATTCCATTATATTGTACACCACTTTAACAGCCCTTCCTAACAGTTAATATCACAATTGTAACCAAATGTTTGCCATAGTTTACCATTGTACTGTAAACCATGAATGAGAGAGGGCTACTGTATGTATGTTGCAAATAAAACATAGAATAAACTGAAATATATGAAAGGTGGAAATACTGTATCATTAGCCAGTAGGTAAAGACAGTTATTCTATAATTACGGAAAAAGTTTATCGGCACACGACTAGAGAAGCCATGCAGCTTACCTGGGCTCTGGGATGCTTTTAGTCCAGATTTTCTTGCCTGGCAAATGCCCTGATACAGCAGTAGAACTATCCCTAGAGTAAGTCTGTGATTGTTTGCTGTGAGCATCGCTCTCTCACTCTGCCATACACATTTAGTCCTGTGAGCATCCACCTGCTGCCCCCACCACTGATACCAATTTAAGACATTGGCAAAGTCAGTGATATCAGTGGCATAGAACAAAATGGCCCCGCCACTTCTGTGTGTGCCTAGCTATCAGATGAATCCTGGAGATTTCTGTGAAATTCTGGTAAAAATAGTGCCAGCCTGCTCAGTGCCATCCCCGCCCACTCCGCATCTTACATGGAGTGGCACTGGTTGGGAGGGAGGACAGTCAGTATGGTGGGGGTTTGGGAACCTGTGAACAGTTGGGAGTAATTGATGTGGAAAATTGGTCAGGGAGCACTTGTGTCCACATGGCCAGAGACAGCGAGTTTGCATCTGAATGAGTTTGTGATAACAAATGGCTCCATTCTGACAACCAATGACCCTCTCTGTCTGTGTCAAAAACCTACAACTATAGCTTACACTAAGAACCAAGGCTCTCGAAGGAGACATTTTGTTTCTGATAAAACTCTGGTAACAGCTAAGCCCAATGCTTGAATTTGGGTCCAGGCGTCCTCACTGGATCTTATACTTCAGCCAAATACATTCATACCCAGTTTGTGTGTGTATAGAGGTGTGTGTATAGTGTGTGTCAAGGTTGGCTAGGGATCCAGAGTGTGCTGTGATATCCAGACGGACACGGCTGTAAAACAGAGCATTGCAGGAAAAAAGCTATTTCCTGGAACCCTGGCTTTGCGCTGGCCGAGCTATTATCAGCAGTCTTTCTGGCACAGACAGAACGGGACTAGTGCCTGCTATAACAACAAGACCGCCACCAAAAAGGTCAGTTACGTAGCCTTTTATTTAACCTTTAGCTACGTAGCCTAAGCATGTCTGTGGCCTGCGCTTACAGATAGACAGGATAACTGACCTAGGTGGGGTTCATGGCATCTCCTTCCCTCTCTCTGTGGTTATCGCCATCTGCTAGTTGTGCTTCCAAGCATTTTTCATATTATATCTCATCTTTTAATCTTAGGCGATTTTCAAATCATATCTCATCTTTTATATTTGTGAAAGTTTGGGTCCAGAGTTTCATAAAAACCCACCATATTATCATGATATTGAAATGTTACATTCAACCTTGTACACTGAAAGATAGATGATGAAGGGAGATTTCAAAGCCTTTCAAGCCAACGATTATATTTTAAGCCCAAAAACACTCACAGAGCTGCGATACTAGTTGCCCCGGTGATGGAGGCTGGGCGGCGCTGTCCCAGCAGCAGTAAGGGCTCCAGACAGCGAGCAAATTCACCCCTGTAGTCTGTGTTAATCTGAGGGGAGAGAGAGATCATCTAGGTCAGAGCTTGGCTAGCACCTTTCTTTGAGGGAAGAGACAAGACATTTACTGTAGTTCTAGTAAACTGTATACAATACTAATTCTACATGTTGAGAAAAATCACATTGTTTTGTAAGATCAGAGTAGATGAGTCACACTCACTTTGCTGCTTTGCACTGGTCACATTCAATGAGGGAGCTTCACAATCCTCCTCAGCCTCAGTTTCTGTGGAAGAGAGAGAAACCAAGTGTGATGCAAACCTCTGGTGAATTTACCCATTCTATCTTTGATTCTCCCCAGAATATGAAGTGCCAGTACTCACATATCCCATGTCCAGACACTCAAACTTGTTGGCTGAGCTGAGGAAGGCTGAATGAACCTTGGAGAGGGCATCAGTGAGGGTCAGCGGTCAACCACACTGGAGGGCTGGTGAATAATTAACTGTTCAGGTAATAACTAACAATATATCCCCACTGTCAATTTTATTTATGGGTATAATTTAGTTCCATGTGAGTTCAGCAATTAGTTAGAGATATGGAGATATGAGTTAGGGGTGTCTTATGACCTAACCTGCAGGGTTGGCAGGAGGACAGCAAGGAGTGATATCTGCGCTCCTTTAGCGCCTTTTCCTTTTCTTCATGTTGGCTGCAAACACACACACAACATTACCACTACACAACTATCCCCTCGATGCAGAGGGTTAAGAAATACCCACACAACAACACAGAAACTCATGCTCTATATATCCAGGTCCTTATCTATAGTCTGCTTCCCATTACAAACACATACACACAGACAGACACACAGACACAGAGACGGAAACACACAGCCTGCCATAAATAGCCTTTAACTCCCTTCTGGGAATCCAGACAGTCACTGGTCTGCTTCCAGGCAGCGGGGCAAGAAAGATGGAGGACTAAGGGCACAAAAATCTCATTAAAAATCTCTACACAATGCAATCTGATACACTTTCTCCCTCACACACTCCAGAGACAGTAATGCTGCCGTCCATTGGCCCCCAGGCTGTAGCTTCCTGCTCCACTAGCTGTGATGGACTGCTCCCAGAGAATATCAACACTTCAGAGGTTATCTACACACATTTTTCATGTAACCACGAACTGCAACAGTGGAACGATGAGTATTGTTTGAAGCAGTCTTCACTCTGTTTGCCTTGCCATTCTTGTTTTAACTGTGTACTGTAAAGTCTCTCATGGGGCCAAATGTAAACTAGCCTACACCAGGGTTCTGGCATAAAATGGCTGCAGTACTTTCTTAGTGGTAAATTAGGTTTGTTAACCCTGTACAATGTAAGACACTTTGAGATCTTGGGGAAATTGCAAACTTCAATCCATTCCTAACAGATTGCCTATCCATTGTCTTTATGGCATCAAAGCAACCGTTTCAAAGCAAAGTAATGCAGTACCTGTGAGCCGCTCGCAACAGAATTTTCTTCCTCTCTTTTCTGACAGATGAGAGCAGAGAAACAGTTAACCACAAGAAAAATGTGGCTCAGTTGGTAGAGCAGGCATTTGCAATGCCAGGGTGTGGGCTTGATTCCCAAAGGGGACCAGTGGGAACAAATATGAAAATGTATACACTCACTACTGTAAGTCGCTCTGGATAACAGTGTCTGCTAAATGACTAAAATGTAAAATGGCTGTGGGCTATGACGTTGTCTGCTAGTAGTAGGCCAACCGTGAAAAAGACTGTGGTCCTTGTCTGCAACCCTCCATTTGAGCAAATAACTGTCTGGGGATTTAACTTGTAGTGAGTTTTCTTTAAAATGTAATTTTGTGGTACACATTGTCTTGTAATTGTACCAGTAAGTGTTTGGTTTAACTCCATTGATAAAGTTTTTGTTGAGTGCAGAAGACCTTTCAATCTTTTCACAAAGAGAGCAAGAGAGACACCCAGTGGTCAGGCACCATCATCACATATTCAAATGTGGAATTATATTTATTGTCTTGCACTTAGATAGTTACATTTCACAATGTTCATTTAATACATTCATATCTCAATAACAACATTATCAATAGCATCTGTTTTTCTTTCAGGTGACCTGAAAAGAGTCCTTTAGTGAAGTTTTACCTGTATACTGTTGAAGAGGTCACAGATTGCCTTCTCCTCTTCCTCGATATTGGAGCACACCTCCCCTATCATGGCCCTCAGCATAATAGCTTCACGGGCCAATGTCTGCAGCTCCTTCACTGCCTACAGAGGAAGCAAGGCTCACACATGGACATGGTAGATATGCTCATTCACCTGGAACTAACCTGTAGCTAAACCAAACACACATGATCATATGCTTTATCTCAAACCCAAGACCCAGCCTGTTGCTTTTCAAAAACAACATAAGGATCCAATACTATGGCATGTAAAATACAGCATGGAAACAATTCAGAGTTACTACATAGGCCATGGAGTTGAGGACTATACAGATAAAACATGGATTTTCAGAGGGGGTGACTGCGAACCATCGATGTTATAACACACAATGTATGAAGAGAATAAAAGTAAATCCACTCACCAGCACTGCCTGCTCTAGTATCTCACATCCTTCCCAGCTAGAACATTTGGTTCCTTGGAAGTTGTGGGAACATTCATTTTTGGTTTCCCATTGTTTCTGGGAACAAAGTCATAAGTTTCCAGACCGGTAAAATTGAATGTTTTTTAAACATTCTGAGAACGGAAGTGAACATTTCGCCTGTTCTATTTTTAGGTTGCATAGAAGTTCTGAGAACTTTTACTCGGGTTCCTTCTGGGATTTTTTATTTACTCTGGTTCCTTCTGGAAGGTTTAATTAACGCTCTGAGAATGGAAATTATAGGTTATTGAGTTTTTTTTAAATAACGTCCTTAAAACTTTCACTGATTGTTTCAATAAGACTTTAATAACACTGCTATCTTATTTTGGGTAAACTTTTTTTTTTTACTCCAAGCAGAGATAGGACACATGGAAATTAATTTCCTTAGGCATTAATCAAGCAAACACATTTATTTTTTATTGTGACACGGCATCAGTGAGATTCAAACCTATAATCTTCTATTCTCTATCCATGGAATTAGTCCATTGCACCACCAAGATGGAGCTAGCATACCATGTTTGTTTTTAAGCATACAAAGCTGTTCAGTTTAGTCGATTCAAACAGACCCCATTTCAAAGGAAACAAGGACTCCTTAACCTCAGGTGTGGCCAATTAGTGGGCGTTGCCAACACTCCTGAACACACTGAACAAGATAGAGGATAGAGAGTTTTGTTGATGCTGAGAACAGAATGTTTAAGTTTTTAAATAACATTCTTAGAACATTCTCTGAATGTTACTAAAGTTTTCTTGTGGTTTTCTGGAAAGTTTACTTAACGTTCTTGGCACAATTTGAGAACAAGACTTTGAATACAACCATGAGGAAACCTGTAGAAAACGTTATGCGAAGTACTGAAATTCCCACAGAAGAACGTTGTTTCTTAACATTCTTGGAACAATTTGAGAACATTATTTTAAATAGAACCATGAGGAAAACTGTAGGAAACGTTATGCTGAAGTACTACAATTCCCAAAGAAGAACGTTGTTTCTTAATGTTCTCTGAACTATTTCAGAACATTCCCAATGCCAAACCAATTGGAGAATGTTTGAAATGAAATGTAACCATGTTTGAACTTTTAGGAAACGTTCTGTTTAAAGTAATGAAATACCAAGAAAATTATGTTTCTTTGTCAAGTTCCTTAAATGTGCTGAGAATGTTCCAAAAGTCAAGCAACTATCTTGCACCATTCCCAGAATGTTATGGGAAGGTTGTATGCAAAACAACCATAGGATAACCACGCTCTCACCAAGCTCTAAGAAACATATGGTTCTCAGAAAGTGCTAGCTGGGTTGTATGCATTCTGTTGCAATGTTAATGCAGTATGTCAGGCTCTCCCTGTGAAATTTCAAATCGAATCAAATGTTATTTGTCACATGCTTCGTATTCAACATCTGTAGACTAACAGTGAAATGCCTACTTACGGACCCTCCCAACAATGCAGAAAAAGAAAATAGAGAAATAATAGAAAAGTAAAACACATAATAAAAGTAATAATAAATACACAATGAGTAAAGATAACTTGGCTATACATGGTACCAGAACCGAATCTAAGTGCAATAATTTGGCAGAAACATAAATGAGCTTTACTAACAGTGTTCCTCCTGTGTGAATCTTGTGTTGCTGTAGTAGGAGCTTCCCTCACACTTGTATGTCTCTGAAACACTTCATGCAGATAATAGACTTATTCTCTGTGGAGAACATAATGTAGGCCTCCTTATGGAGAGCTGTGGAGACAAACACCAAGTTAAACCATCACTATCACATCACTATTCCTTTAATACATATTTCATCGCAAGGAATAGTATTTGTTAAATATTCAATAAATAAATAATTGTTCTTATGTAAGGGATTTTCCCTGGAAAATAATGCACAATGTGGAAGGTGTGTTCTGTCGATATACACTTCTGATGACGTTCATGACGTCTGACGAGTATACACTTGCAGGGCAAGGGGCGAGGGAGGAAGAAATGATTTTAAAATGGACCTCCCTTGCCCAGAAATTTGTCAGTCGTTCATCCCGCGATGATTGTGCTTTCAGCCACCAGTAGCTTCTGGGCAGTGTTGCCAACTTAGCGACTTTGTCGATATATTTAGCGAGTATTCAGACCCCTCTAGCGACACATTTTTAAAAAATTGACTAGTGACAAATCTAGCAACTTTTTCTGGTGTTATTGGAGACTTTTGGAGATTCTGACGTGAAAGCACGTATCGTTCTTACTCTTCTCAATGAGCAGCGGGTGCTGCCGTGGGTCCCACCCCATCACAAAGCACTCACAGGCGGCCCAGTCCTCACGCAGCAGTCCCTCCCAGCTGCAGTCAGAGCAGGAGATGTTCACCCCTCCGCGTCCAGACTGCAAATGAATCGCGCATGCGGTAAGTCACCGCTGGCTGATCCCGCCGTGGCTTACATTCCGGGAGGGATGTAAATGTAAAATGTTATTTGTCTAAAATAAATCACTGCACAAAAATAAATCACTGCATTTAACTCACACAGTCACTTCCTCACCTTGTCCACTGTGTGTGTGCCTCTCTGTGGCATAAGCTAAACATCTAGCTGGCTAGCTCATCATGCCTCAGTCTAAACTGTACACTCAAAAATACAGAAAGGAGTGGGAATCAAAACCTGAATTCAAAGGCTGGTTGTCAGAGCTGCTAGGAGTACTGGGTGGAGGTGTCAAGCGCAGAGAGCAGGGATTCAAGAACGTGGATTTATTTTCCAGTAGACAGGGAAAAACGATCATGCCCTAAACACACGGGCGCATGAAAATACGAGTCCAAAACACAGGACTAAACTGTCCAGAAAAAATAATAAATCCACAATACAATCCAACACCAAATAACAGAGAAACAAGCCCGCACAAAAGCCAGCGGGCTTACTGCCCTTAAATAGCCTACCCACAAAACTAAACTCAAAACAGGTGCACCCAATCAGCCCAAACTAACAGAAACAAAAAGAATAGAATCGATGGCAGCTAGTAGGCCGGTGACGACGACCGCCGAGCGCCGCCCGAACAGGAAGAGGCACCATCTTCGGCGGGATTCGTGACAGTACCCCCCCTCTGACGCGCGGCTCCCGCAGCGCGCCGACCCCGGCCTCGAGGACGACCCGGAGGGCGAGGCGCAGGACAAGGCGCAGGACAATCCGTGGCGACGGTGGAAATCAACCAAGAGGGAAGGATCTAAAATGTCTCTCCCCGGTACCCAGCACCTCTCCTCCGGACCGTACCCCTCCCAATCAACGAGGTACTGCAGGCCCCTCACCCGGCGTCTCGAGTCCAGAATAGCTCGTACTGTGTACGCCGGGGACCCCTCGATATCCAGAGGGGGCGGAGGGACCTCCGGTACCTCACCTTCCTGAAGGGGACCAGCTACCACCGGCCTGAGGAGAGACACATGAAACGAGGGGTTAATGCGATAGTAAGAAGGGAGTTGCAATCTATAACACACCTCGTTTATCCTCCTCAGGACTTTAAATGGCCCCACACACTGCGGCCCCAGCTTCCGGCAGGGCAGGCGGAGGGGCAGGTTTCGGGTCGAGAGCCAGACCCTGTCCCCTGGTGCGAACACAGGGGCCTCACTGCGGTGGCGGTCAGCGCTCTTCTTCTGCCGTTCACTGGCCTGCCTGAGAGAGTCCTGGACTGCCCGCCAGGTCTCCCTAGAGTGCTGTACCCACTCCTCCACCGCAGGAGCTTCGGTCTGGCTCTGATGCCACGGAGCCAGGACCGGCTGGTACCCCAGTACGCATTCAAATGGCGACATGTTAGTTGAGGAGTGGCGGAGTGAGTTCTGGGCCAACTCTGCCCACGGGACGTACCTCGCCCATTCTCCTGGCCGGTCCTGGCAATACGACCTCAGAAACCTACCCACTTCCTGGTTCACTCTTTCCACCTGCCCATTACTTTCGGGGTGATACCCAGAGGTAAGGCTGACCGAGACCCCCAGACGCTCCATAAACGCCCTCCACACCCGGGACGTGAACTGGGGACCTCAATCAGATACGATGTCCTCCGGCACCCCGTAGTGCCGGAAGACGTGGGTAAATAGAGCCTCCGCAGTCTGTAGGGCCGTAGGGAGACCAGGCAATGGAAGGAGACGACAGGACTTAGAAAACCAATCCACAACGACCAGAACGGTAGTGTTCCCCTGAGACGGGGGAAGATCAGTAAGAAAATCTACCGATAGATGAGACCATGGCCGTTGTGGAACCGGGAGGGGTTGTAACTTCCCTCTCGGCAGGTGCCTAGGAGCCTTACTCTGTGCGCATACCGAGCAGGAGGAGACATAGAGTCTCACGTCCTTAGCCAAGGTGGGCCACCAGTATTTCCCCCTAAGACCCCGCACTGTCCTCTCAATCCCCGGATGACCCGAAGAAGGTAGTGTGTGAGCCCACCGAATCAATCGATCACGGACACCAAGCGGTACGTACCTAAGGCCAGTCGGACACTGGGACGGCACAGGTTCTACCCTCAACGCCCGCTCGATGTCCGCGTCCACCTCCCATACCACCGGGGCCACCAGACAAGAGGCTGGAAGGATGGGAGTCGGATCGATGGGCCGGTCATCCGTGTCATAGAGACGAGACAGCGCGTCGGCCTTAGTGTTGAGGGAACCTGGTCGGTAAGAGATCGTAAATCTAAAGCAAGTAAAAAACATGGCCCACCTAGCTTGACGCGGATTCAGTCTCTTCGCCTCTCGGATATACTCCAGATTGCGGTGGTCAGTCCAGATGAGGAAAGGGTATTTAGCCCCCTCAAGCCAGTGTCTCCACACCTTCAGGGCTTTTACCATAGCTAGTAACTCCCGGTCCCCCACATCATAGTTCCGCTCCGCCGGACCCAGCTTCTTAGAAAAGAAAGCACAGGGACGGAGCTTCGGTGGCGTGCCCGAGCGCTGTGATAGCACGGCTCCAACACCAGCCTCGGACGCATCCACCTCCACTATGAACGCTAACGAAGGGTCCGGATGCGCCAACACGGGAGCCTCAGTAAACCTTGCCTTCAACTGGTTGAAGGCTCCATCTGCCTCGGCCTCGGCCGACCACCGTAGACGCACCGGCCCCCCCTTCAGCAGTGAGGTAATGGGCGCCGCCACTTGGCCAAAACCCCGGATAAACCTCCGGTAGTAATTGGCAAACCCTAAAAACCGCTGCACCTCCTTTACCGTGGTCGGAGTCGGCCAATTACGCACGGCGTTAACACGGTCACACTCCATCACCACCCCCGAGGTGGAAATGCGATAACCCAGGAAGGAAACGGCTGGTTTGGAGAACACACATTTCTCAGCCTTGACGTATAGGTCATGCTCCAGCAGTCGCCCAAGCACCCTGCGCACCAGGGAGACATGCGCGGCGCGTGTGGCAGAATAGATCAAGATGTCATCAATATATACTACCACACCCTGCCCCTGCAAGTCCCTGAGAATCTCATCTACAAAGGATTGGAAGACGGCTGGAGCATTCTTCAACCCATACGGCATGACGAGGTACTCATAGTGGCCTGATGTGGTACTAAACGCTGTTTTCCACTCGTCTCCTCCCCGAATACGCACCAGATTATACGCGCTCCTGAGGTCCAGTTTTGTGAAAAAACGCGCTCCGTGGAATGATTCCATCGCCGTAGCGATGAGAGGTAGTGGATAACTAAATCCCACTGTGATTGAATTTAGACCTCGATAATCAATGCACGGACGCAGTCCTCCCTCCTTTTTTCTCACAAAAAAGAAACTCGAGGAGGCGGGTGACATGGAGGGCCGAATGAACCCTTGTCCCAGAGCTTCCGTGACATATGTCTCCATAGCCAACGTCTCCTCCTGTGACAATGGGTACACGTGACTCCTGGGAAGTGCAGCGTTCTCCTGGAGGTTTATCACGCAATCCCACCGTCGATGAGGTGGTAATTTGGTAGCTTTTTTCTTACTAAAAGCGATAGCCAAATCGGCATATTCTGGGGGAATGCGCACAGTGGAAACCTGGTCTGGACTCTTCACCGACGTGGCACCGATGGAAACTCCCACACACCTACCTGAACACTCATCTGACCACCCCTGAAGAGGGGATTGTGAATGGCTAGCCAGGGAACCCCCAACACTACTGGAAACCCAGGTGAATCAATAAGGTAAAAACTGATCTGCTCCCTATGATCCCCCTGGGTTACCATGTCCAGCGGAATCGTGGCCTCCCTGACCAGCCCTGACCCTAACGGTCGGCTATCTAGGGAGTGCACGGGAAAAGGTGGGTCTATCTGCACCAGCTGAATACCCAACTTACGGGCGAGTCCGCGATCCATAAAACTCCCAGCTGCGCCTGAGTCGACTAGCGCCTTATGCTGAAGAGAGGGGAAAAACGCAGGGAAAAAAATAACCAAAAACATGTGACCAACAGGGAGCTCTGGGTGAGTCTTGTGCCTACTCACCTGGGGTGGCCGAGGAGTATTCCGCCTGCCATCCCGACTCCCAGATGGACTCCTCCAGCACCGGTCCGAAGTGTGTCCTCTCCGGCCACAGTAGGTGCAAGAGGAGCCACCTCCTCCGGTCCCCCTAGATGCAGCTCCTCCCAACTCCATCGGAGTTGGAGCGGGAGGGCTGGGAGGTGGAATTGACAGGACCCCCTCTGAACGCCCGCGGGCAGCTAGCAGGTTATCTAGTCGGATCGACATGTCTATCAGTTCATCGAGGGAGAGTGTGGTGTCCCGACAAGCTAGCTCCCGGCGGACGTCCTCCCGGAGGCTGCAACGGTAATGGTCTATTAAGGCCCTGTCATTCCACCCCGCACCAGCAGCCAAGGTCCAGAACTCTAAAGCGAAATCCTGGGCGCTCCTCGTCTCCTGTCTGAGGTGGAACAGACACTCACCCGCCGCTCGGCCCTCCGGTGGGTGGTCGAACACCGCTCGAAACCGGCGGGTGAACTCCAGGTAGTGGTCCCGAGCCGAGTCTGGGCTGTTCCAGACTGCGTTGGCCCAGTCCAGAGCCCTACCCGACAAACAGGAGACAAGGAGGCTTACACTCTCCTCACCCGAGGGAGTCGGACGTAGCCAGGTAGAGCTCAAGCTGGAGCAGAAATCCCTGGCAACCAGCTGCTGCCCCATCGTACTCCCTCGGGGGGGTGAGACGCAATGTGCTGGTCCCAGCCGATGACACTGGAGGAGTGGGTTGTGTCGTCTGCAGGGGAGCTGAAGGGGGCGTCGGGAGACCACTCCTCTCCCATCGTTCCATCCTCTCCATCATCTGGTCCATCGCTGACCCGATACGATGAAGGACAGCTGTATGAAGATGGACGCGCTCCTCCATAGTTGGGAGAGGGGTGGTCGCTGCTTCTGCTGACTCCATGGCTTAGGTGCGGGCTTCTGTCAGAGCTGCTAGGAGTACTGGGTGGAGGAGTCAAGCGCAGAGAGCAGGGATTCAAGAACGTGGATTTATTTTCCAGTAGACAGGGAAAAACGATCATGCCCTAAACACACGGGCGCATGAAAATACGAGTCCAAAACACAGGACTAAACTGTCCAGAAAAAATAATAAATCCACAATACAATCCAACACCAAATAACAGAGAAACAAGCCCGCACAAAAGCCAGCGGGCTTACTGCCCTTAAATAGCCTACCCACAAAACTAAACTCAAAACAGGTGCACCCAATCAGCCCAAACTAACAGAAACAAAAAGAATAGAATCGATGGCAGCTAGTAGGCCGGTGACGACGACCGCCGAGCGCCGCCCGAACAGGAAGAGGCACCATCTTCGGCGGGATTCGTGACACTGGTTGAAGCCGTTTATTGGAGATGATACACGGGCATACTGCCTGTATTGTAAGGCTGATTTCTACGCCAAACTTAGTGATGTAAAAAAAACACATTACAACTCTATAACATACTCAAAAGCCTTATAACAGTTCCACACAAAACAAGCTGCCATTTATGGTTTAAAAAATTGACTCTGCAAAAAAGGTTGAAGCCACCATGGTATTAGCTATCGCTGAACACTGTTCCATGCTGGCATGTGTTCACATTGGAGAAGCATGTAGAGCTGCTTTCTTAGACTCCACTGCTGCTACCCACTTCAAAATGCACAGGACAAAGTGCACAGAAATGATTAATGGTGTTCTAGCACCATACTTTCTGAAAAAGTTGGTCGCAGATGAGGGTGACCAGCATTTCAGCCTACTCCTCGATGAGTCCACAGATGTAAGTGTTTCTAAGTACCTGGGAGTTGTGATAAGGTACTTTAGTGACACCAAGCAGACAATTGTATCAACATTTATGGGGCTTGTTGAGTTGGAGGGAGGAGATGCCAAATCTATTGCCCGTGCTGTTGTGGCTTTCCTCGAGAAGTGTTGTCTTAAAAAAGAGAAACTCCTGGGGATAGGGACTGACAATGCCTCTGTTATGACGGTGATTAACAATGGGGTCCATAAAGTGCTGAAGGAGGAGTATGGCCTCAAATATCTGGTTCTTATTCGTTGTGTGTGCCACTCTCTGCAGCTTTCTGTAAGTCATGCTTCCAATGACACCATCCCCCGTAGTGTGGAGTACTTGGGAGAGTACGTACGTACGAGAGACTTATAACTGGGTTTCAGTGTCTCCAAAACGCAGGGAGGCCTACAAGGCCATATATGAGACCATCAACTGTGGGGAGAAACCGTTACAGATAACCAAGGTGTGTGCCACATGTTGGCTCTCCATTGAACCCGCGGTTTCACGCATTTTGGACCAGTGGGAGGAGCTTAGGCTGCATTTCGCAGTCACCAAGTCCAGTGAACACTGCTACATGGCTGAGGTTTTATACTCCATGTACAGTGATCCTCAAAACATACTGTATCCGACTTTCTTGAAGTCAGTACTGGGTGAGGTACAGTTGGCCATCAAGGCTTTTGAGGGAGAGCAAGTAGATCCTCTTAAGCTACTTGACAGCTTGGTTAGCCTGATCAAGTCTGTGAGCGGCAGGGTGCTGAATCCACTGGCAAATGTTGATGTACTCAAAGGGCCAATAGATGGATACATCAGTCCCAAACCATACCTTGGTTCCCTTTTTGAATCAAAGGCAGCTGAGCTCCATCTTGCGCCTGAGAATAAAAACAATGTCCGAAAGCGGTGTGTAGCCTTCACCATCTCCCTCACTAATGAGTTGAGGGTGAGACTGCCAGACAACATCGAAGCATTGCAGGCTTGTCAGTTTTCAATGTGGAGGAAACTCTAAAGCACAATAAGAGCCCTGGAGAAATAGAGATAGACAAGACCCCTGCAGAGATAGACAAGATTGTCCAGAAATGGTGTGCCATCCATCTTAGTAAATGGAATGAGACAAAAAACACACTGGGCTTCTGGAGTGAGATTTGGAAGTTCAGGGATGCAGCTGATATCAACCCGTTTCAAGAACTTGCCATGGCTGCTGTGTCTGTGTTGTCCTTGCCACACTCGAATGCTGAAGTCGAGAGAGTATTCAGCCGATGAGTGTGGTTAAAAGCAAACTTAGAAATCGGATGTCCTTGCAGACCCTTAACTCCATCCTGTACATTCGATATGGACTGAAGCTGTCTGGTGAGGCTTGCTATGAGCACCAGCTGCCTGATGTTTTGCAGCTTTATGGCACATCAGCTGCTTACTCATTTTGGGTCTCTTTTTGGTCCATTTAGATTGTTAATGTAGATTGTATACTAAAAAATGTAAAAAAATGTATGGTTAAAAATGTTCATGTTTTACTGTGACTTGTTGTAGGCTCCTAAGTGGACCATAAGGTTAAAAACCAAACCAAATTAAGAAAACTAAACTAAAAAAAATATATAAAAAAATTTAAATAAAAAAATAAGTAACTCCGCCAGAGTGTCTCTTTTGGGTCACTTTTGCCGGTCCCAAGCCCGGATAAAGGAGGAGGGTTGGAATTGTGACGTAAAAAAAACAAGAATCGACAGGAGAAAGTTCATTTGTAGTTCTAAACATATTTAGGCTGTTTTTTATTCACTTTTTGTCTCTCCCACGACGTTATTCCTCTCTCCTACAGCGTCCATCACGATTACATGCACATGGCCAATTATGCAAATTATGTGATGACGTCATCTAGTGACTTCTAGCAACTTTTAGGACAGCCAATAGCTACTTTCCTTACTGAGGAGTTGGCAACACTGCTTCTGGGTGCTTTATATGCGCTACAGTCAATTATGATTGCATGTCTACTTATATTAACTATTGTAACGACCCTGGGTTTATAAGCGCGGATATAAACCCTGCCACTTGAGTATGTTTTTGGGGCACAGTCGATAACGCGCTGGACTTCGGGCTAGAAGGTCGAGGGTTCGAGACCTGCTCCCTACCTCTTTCATTACACTATACAATTATTAATATACACCTACTGTATGATAGCTAGCAAATAAATTAGCTAACTAACGTTAGCCTGCCTAGCTACTTCTGAAGAAGGAAAATGTTTTATTTCTACAATTTCCAAAAGCTATGTGTTTGTGCATTAGTAGCACAATTTCTAACTTATTTACATGCGTTTTTACTTACACTTGTATGTTGACTCTAATATTGATGTTGAGGTTTTAATATTTTTTTTCTTTTTTAAAGTAAATATTATTATATTTTTTTTTTGTATATATAAGTGTATATATACACTGCTCAAAAAAAATAAAGGGAACACTTAAACAACACAATGTAACTCCAAGTCAATCACACTTCTGTGAAATCAAACTGTCCACGTAGGAAGCAACACTGATTGACAATAAATTTCACATGCTGTTGTGCAAATGGAATAGACAAAAGGTGGAAATTATAGGCAATTAGCAAGACACCCCCAATAAAGGAGTGATTCTGCAGGTGGTGACCACAGACCACTGCTTCCTGGCTGATGTTTTGGTCACTTTTGAATGCTGGCGGTGCTTTCACTCTAGTGGTAGCATGAGACGGAGTCTACAACCCACACAAGTGGCTCAGGTAGTGCAGCTCATCCAGGATGGCACATCAATGCGAGCTGTGGCAAGAAGGTTTGTTGTGTCTGTCAGCGTAGTGTCCAGAGCATGGAGGCGCTACCAGGAGACAGGCCAGTACATCAGGAGACGTGGAGGAGGCCGTAGGAGGGCAACAACCCAGCAGCAGGACCGCTACCTCCGCCTTTGTGCAAGGAGCCCTGCCAGAGCCCTGCAAAATGACCTCCAGCAGGCCACTGTATATACAGTGGGGAGAACAAGTATTTGAGACACTGCCGATTTTGCAGGTTTTCCTACTTACAAAGCATGTAGAGGTCTGTAATTTGTATCATAGGTACACTTCAACTGTGAGAGACGGAATCTAAAACAAAAATCCAGAAAATCACATTGAATGATTTTTAAGTAATTCATTTGCATTTTATTGCATGACATAAGTATTTGATACATCAGAAAAGCAGAACGTAATATTTGGTACAGAAACCTTTGTTCGCAATTACAGAGATCATACGTTTCCTGTAGTTCTTGACCAGGTTTGCACACACTGCAGCAGGGATCAAGCAAACTCAGTGCCTCTTTGCTTGACATCATGGGAAAATCAAAATAAATCAGTCAAGACCTCAGAAAAAAAATTGTAGACCTCCACAAGTCTGGTTCATCATTGGGAGCAATTTCCAAATGCAGTGTCCCAAGAAGGAAGTTACCCTACCTAAATAATTAAAAAGTTACATTTGAACTTCATTCATGAGGAGAGAGAATGCAGGAGACAGTCAACTAATAAAGCAGGCAGCGGACCATTTTTTGGTGCTGAAACATAAAGCTGCAACCACAGCGCAATCAACAGGAGGTGAACAGCGCCTGGTGCTGAAAATATAGCTAACTTGTTACGCAAGTGTTGTACAGCGACAGATGGAGAACCTACACCAGTCGAGAAATGAATTTCAACAATTATCTTCATTTTAATTTGTTTTTACGAACCACAAGAGGGCTTAATTGGAGTCTATTTATTCCGAGCCTAGGCCTATATAAAATAACAACTGGCTGAGGTAGGCTATAAAGCTTAACAGTATCTTTCACAAGAAAAAAGTGTATGGCCTAATAGAAGCGGGATTTTTTTTATTAGGCCTACTAACAATTGCAACTGGCCAAAAATGTAGCATCCTGCATAAAACAATAATTTAAAGAAAAAAAGGCGATGTCTGTGTCTGAATGTCTATCGGGATAGCCTGCTCCTGTAACGACAGAACAAACAGAAAACACTGTCAGCTTGAGACCTAAATATTCCTGGATTAGCACTCAGAATAATGTTAGTATTTACTAATAAGGGGATACTTTAGCTCCCAAATCATGATATTTCAACTGAACATGTAGGCTGCTCTCCTGCACATACTCCCGACTCCTTTTAGAAGTAAGAGTTATTTTGTACCTCCAGCCAATCACAATCACTCTATTACAGTTGTGGAAAAGGTACTCAATTGTCATACTTGAGTAAAAGTAGACACCTTAATAGAAAATGACTCAAGTAAAAGTGAAAGCCACCCAGTAAAATACTACTTGAGTAAAAGTCAAAAAGTATTTGGTTTTAAATATACTTAAGTATCAAAAGTAAATGTAATTGCTAAAATATACTTACGTATCAAAAGTAAAAGTATGAATAATAAAAAAAATCCTTATATTAAGCAAACCAGACGGCATAATGTTCTTGTTTTTTAATTTATTTACGCATAGCAATGGGCACACTTCAACACTCAGACATCATTTAGAAACAAAGCATTTGTGTTTAGTAAGTCCGCCAGATCAGAGGCATTAGGGATGACCAGGGATGTTCTCTTGATAAGTGTGTGAATTGGACAATTTTCTGTCCTGCTTAGCATTTAAAATGTAACGAGTACCTTTTGATGTAAGGAAAAATGTATGGAGGAAAAAGTACATTATTTTCTTTAGGAATGTAGTGAAGAAAAAGTAAAAGTTGTCAAATATAAATAGTAAAGTACATATACCAAAGAATCTACTAAAGTAGTAGTTTAAAGTATTTTTACCCAAGTACTTTACACCACTGCTCTATTGAGACATTTTTCAACGACTCGTTGAAAAACATGTTGGTAATCTTTTTAAGAACAAACATGAGTACATATCTTTCCATAATTTATCTTTCCAATTTATCTTTCCATAAACAAGCTTTGCTTGATTTACAATCCGATATGTCAGTCCTTACCCCCCTGCTGATAAGGGTGGGTTGGATGTACTCATTGATAGGACAGTTTATGTAAATGAGTGTCATAGACAACTGCTTGACAACACCTTTAACAAGAATCTCAGAAGTGACCCTACTTCCCAATTTCAGAACACTATCTTAACTGTCCTAGATAGGTATTTAAGTTCTGGTCAAATCACCAAAAAAATAACACAACTTTTGCTATTCAACACTGCAAGGGGTTCGTACTGGCGGCAGAGAAGTCAGGCGCAGGAGAACAAAAGCTGTGTTTACAACGGAGCAGTTTAATAATAAAAACCACCAGAATCAGAACAAACAATCAATGGGTACAAAACCCGTCGCACACCAGATAAACGTGCACATGCACTTACAATAAACAATTGCGGACAAG
This sequence comes from Salvelinus namaycush, assembly GCF_016432855.1. NCBI lineage: Eukaryota > Metazoa > Chordata > Actinopteri > Salmoniformes > Salmonidae > Salvelinus > Salvelinus namaycush. Next base: position 15,729,714 of record NC_052308.1, read on the forward strand.
GACATGGGGGGAACAGAGGGTTAAATACACATGTAATGATGGAATTGAAACCAGGTGTGTGGGAAGACAAGACAAAACAAATGGAAAATGAAAAGTGGATCGATGATGGCTAGAAGACTGGCGACGCCGAACGCCGCCCGAACAAGGAGAGGAACCAACTTCGGCAGAAGTCGTGTTGCCACTTTCTATACTTCTATACCTAAAATTGCGACTTTCTATACTTAGCCAAAATTACACAAGAATGTTACAAAACCTCCAAGACATCCTATTATTCAAATCAAAGTTTATTTGTTACGTGCGCCGAATACAACAGGTGACCTTACAGTGAAATGCTTACTTACAGGCTCTAACCAATAGTGCAACAAAATGTATTAGGTGAACAATAGGTAGATAAAGAAATAAAACAACAGTAAAAAGACAGGCTATATACAGTAGCGAGGCTAAAAAAGTAGCAAGACTACATACAGACACCGGTTAGCCAGGCTGATTGAGGTAGTATGTACATGTAGATATGGTTAAAGTGACTATGCATATATGATAAACAGAGAGTAGCAGTAGCATAAAAGAGGGGTTGGCGGGTGGTGGGTGGGACACAATGCAGATAGCCCGGTTAGCCAATGTGCGGGAGCACTGGTTGGTCGGCCCAATTGAGGTAGTATGTACATGAATGTATAGTTAAAGTGACTATGCATATATGATAAACAGAGAGTAGCTGCAGCGTAAAAAGAGGGGTTGGGGGGCACACAATGCACATAGTCCGGGTAGCCATTTGATTACCTGTTCAGGAGTTTTATGGCTTGGGGGTAAAAACTGTTGAGAAGCCTTTTTGTCCTAGATTTGGCACTCCGGTACCGCTTGCCATGCGGTAGTAGAGAGAACAGTCTATGACTGGGGTGGCTGGGGTCTTTGACAATTTTCAGGGCCTTCCTCTGACACCACCTGGTGTAGAGGTCCTGGATGGCAGGCAGCTTAGCCCCAGTGATGTACTGGGGCGTGCGCACTACCCTCTGTAGTGCCTTGCGGTCAGAGGCCGAGCAATTGCTGTACCAGGCAGTGATGCAACCATTCAGGATGCTCTCGATGTTGCAGCTGTAGAATCTTTTGAGGATCTCAGGACCCATGCCAAATCTTTTTAGTTTCCTGAGGAGGAATAGGCTTTGTCGTGCCCTCTTCACGACTGTCTTGGTGTGTTTGGACCATTCTAGTTTGTTGTTGATGTGGATACCAAGGAACTTGAAGCTCTCAACCTGCTCCACTACAGCCCCGTCAATGAGAATGGGGAGTGCTCGGTCCTCCTTTTCCTGTAGTCCACAATCATCTCCTTAGTCTTGGTTACGTTGAGGGATAGGTTGTTATTCTGGCACCACTCGGCCAGATCGCTGACATCCTCCCTATAGGCTGTCTCGTCGTTGTCGGTAATCAGGCCTACCACTGTTGTGTCGTCTGCAAACTTAATGATGGTGTTGGAGTCGTGCCTGGCCATGCAGTCGGGGTGAACAGGGAGTACAGGAGGGGGCTGAGCACGCGCCGCCGGGGGAGCTCCAGTGTTGAGGATCAGCAAGGCAGATGTGTTGCTACCTACCCTCACCACCTGGGGGCGGCCCGTCAGGAAGTCTAGGATCCAGTTGCAGAGGGAGGTGTTTAGTCCCAGGATCCTTAGCTTAGTGATGAGCTTTGAGGGTACTATGGTGTTGAACGCTGAGCTGTAGTCAATGAATAGCATTCTCACATAAGTGTTCCTTTTGTCCAGGTTGGAAAGGGCATTGTGGAGTGCAATAGAGATTGCATCATCTGTGGATCTGTTTGGTCGGTATGCATATTGGAGTGTGTCTAGGGTTTCTGGGATAATGGTGTTGATGTGAGCCATTACCAACCTTTCAAAGCACTTAATGGCTACGGACGTGAGTGCTACGGGTCTGTAGTCATTTAGGCAAGTTGCCTTTGTGTTCTTGGGCACAGGGACTATGGTGGTCTGCTTGAAACATGTTGGTATTCCAGACTCAATCAAGGACATGTTGAAAATGTCAGTGAAGACACCTGCCAGTTGGTCAGCACATGCCCGGAGCACACGTCCTGGTAATCTGTCTGGCCACGCAGCCTTGTGTATGTTGACCTGTTTAAAGGTCTTACTCAAGTTGTTTACGGAGAGCATGATCACACAGTCGTGCGGAACAGCTGATGCTCTCATGCATGCCTCAGTGTTGCTTGCTTCGAAGCGAGCATAGAAGTGATTTAGCTCGTCTGGTAGGCTAGTGTCACTGAGCAGCTCTCGACTGTGCTTCCCTTTGTAGTCTGTAATAGTTTGCAAGCCCTGCCACATAAGACGAGTGTCAGAGCCGGTGTAGTATGATTCAATCTTAGCCCTGTATTGACGCTTTGCCTGTTTGATGGTTCGTCGCAGGGCATAGCAGGATTTCTTGTAAGCTTCCGGGTTAGAGTTATAGCGGGCATTGATGCAGTAATGGCACCTTTATCGATTTTTGTTGATTTTTTTACTAGAACACTCGCAGAACAGCTCCCCTCCTTGGTAAAGGACACCAGCAGTATGATCTATATTATTGAATCTCTTGATCCTCTTCCAGAGAATACTTTGTTAGTTACTTTTGATGTTGAGTCGTTATACATTAATATTCCACACGAGGGCGGTATGGAAGCCATGGAACATTTTCTTCTGCAACGTGACACCTTCCAGTGCATGTGTTATAACATCGGCTGAAATAGTACTTACATTTTTTTTAAATGTTTTTTTATTTTTTTATTTTTTTATATATATATATTTCTATTATGAACACAACAAATACAAAAAAACTGAAATATACAAACAAGAGTACATAAACCTAACAGACAGGGGTATTACATATCAAGATTAATTTTCAATTTGTTAAATACTTTCATGGTGCGTATTGCTTTTTTGTTTTTACATTTACTGATCATTTCAAAATAATATTTCAATTCTATCTTAAATAATGTGAAGAGGGATTTGTTCTCTGCCCACTTCATTTTATGGACAGAGAATCTTCCATGAAAGATAAACAAATTAACAATGAAAGTTAAATCAGGAACCATATCATTTGGTTCAAATTAAAACATAATATCAGAGTCTTTCAAATTAACATTAATAGTTGTTTCTTTTAAAATAAAACTTTGTTCCAGTTCACTTGTTCTAGGGCTGCATTTCAGTACATTTTAGCAGAGGGGATAGTAACATATTGACATTGTTTCCTTATATTCCTTCTAATTGTATTGAGGCTACAAAATCCTCAACAGTTGCACTTGGATTATTGTTATATTCTCCTAAAAGAAGAATAGCACCTTTAGGGATAGCTCTAACAACAATTTGATACTCCTCGGGAGTGAATGTAACATTGTGTGTTCTAATCAATTCTGGATAATCATATAGTTGTCCATCACTATTCAATAATTGTTTAAAACTTCTTATGGCTACAATCCCGTTAACGGGATGATTTGACAACAGCCAATGAAAGTGCAGGGCGCCAAATTCAAACAACAGAAATCTCATAATTCAAATTACTCAAACATACATGTATCTTATACCATTTTAAAGGTTGTTGTTAATCCCACCAAAGTGTCCGATTTCGCTTTACAGCGAAAGCACCACAAACGATTATGTTAGGTCACCGCAAAATCACAGAAAAACACAGCTATTTTTCCAGCCAAAGACAGGAGTCACAAAAAGCAGAAATAGAGATCAAATGAATCACTAACCTTTGATGATCTTCATCAGATGACACTCATAGGACTTCATGTTACACAATACATATATGTTTTGTTCGATTAAGTTCATATTTATATCCAAAAAACTCAGTTTACATTGGCGCCATGTTCAGAAATGCCTCCAAAATATCCAGAGAAATTGCAGAGAGCCACGTCAAATAACATAAATACTCATCATAAACTTTGATGAAAGATACATGTTTTACATAGAATTAAAGATACACTTGTTCTTAATGTAACCGCTGTGTCAGATTTTAAAATGCTTTACGGCAAAAGCACAATATTCAATAATCTGAGAACAGCGTTCAGCCACAAAAGGAAGCCATACAGTTACCCGCCAAATTGTGCAGTCAACAAAACTCATAAAAAGCATTATAAATCTTCACTTACCTTTGCTGATCTTCGTCGGAATGCACTCCCAGGACTCCCACTTCCACAAGAAATGTTAGTTTTGTTCGGTAATGTCCTTCATTTATGTCCAAATAGCTACTTTTGTTAGCGCGTTTAGTACACAAATCCAAACGCTCGTGCAGGTCCAGCCGAACGTCGGATGAAAACTTCAAAAAGTTATATTACAGGTCGAATAAACTTGTCAAACTAAGTATAGAATCAATCTTTAGGATGTTGTTATCATAAATATTCAATAACGTTCCAACCGGAGAATTCCTTTGTGTCTATAGAAGTAATGGAACGCAAGTCGATATCATGTGGAATGCGTGTGACCAGGACCTGGCTCTAAACAGCTCCCATCCGGCTCCACATCACAGTAGAAGCTTCATTCAAGGTTCTACAGACTGTTGACATCTATTGGAAGCCGTATGAAGTGCAAACAGATCCATATCATACTGTGTATTCAATAGGCGATGAGTTGAAAATCGACCAACCTCAGATTTCTCACTTCCTGGTTGGATTTCTTCTCAGGTTTTTGCCTGCCATATGAGTTCTGTTATACTCACAGACATAATTCAAACAGTTTTAGAAACTTCAGAGTGTTTTCTATCCAATATTATTAATAATATGCATATATTAGCAACTATGACTGAGGAGCAGGCCGTTTACTCTGGGCACCTCTGTGCACCTTTCATCCAAGCTACTCAATACTGCCCCTGCAGCCATAAGAAGTTAACCCAAATAAAGTTGTTGTCAAACCAGTTCTGGAAAAATAAAGACTTGTTTTTGTATTTTATGTCTTTATTATTCCAGATTGTATACCTATGAGGAGAAAAATTGTGTTTGTACATGAGGTTCCAAGTTAGAAGTACTTGTTAATGAAAGTTTGCACGCTTAATAGGGATTTTACCGATATCAACGTTGCATTTGAGTAAGAATTCTAGACCACCAATATGTAGGAATATTAAATTAGGGATGATATTCCAGATGCAATCCTTATTTCTTAAATAGTTTTGTATCCATTTAATCTTAAATATTATATTAGAGGTTTTAAAATCCAGAGCATTCAACCCTCCCTCACCTTGGGTGCTACATATTACCGCTTTTCTTAAATAATTAGGTTTATTCCTCCATATGAAGTTAAATAATTTAGTATCAACCATTTTAGTTACTGGCAGAGGAACATCCAAGGCAAGGGAAGTATAAACTAATCTGGACAGACCTTCAGATTTTGATAAAAGTACACGTCCAGATAAAGAAAGATCTCTTAATAACCAGGAGTTAAATCTCTTTCCAATTTTCTCTACAATAGGAGAGAAATTTAAGTTGGCCGTTTCTTTCTGATCTTTGCTAACTGTAATACCAAGATATGTGATCACATCTTTTACAGGGATATTACATACTGAGTTTAAGTCACATCTTTTCAATGCAAATAATTCACATTTCCTAATATTCAGAGATAAAGCTGATACATGTGAGAAGGCATTAATACACTCAATAGCTTTCCTGGCTTCATTATGATCTTTCAAAAAATGGTGGTGTCATCAGCCAATTGTGAACATTTTATCTCTTTGTCTTGTATCTGAATAACCCTAAAACTATCCTTATTTATATGAAGTGCCATAACTTGTGTGACAAATAAAAATAAGAAAGGAGAAATTGGGCATCCTTGTTTAATTCCACGTCTAATGTCGAATCTTTGTGAAGTTCCATGGGATAATTTAACAGAGCTGTTACTATTATTGTAAAGTGTCTTAATTACACTTTGAAAATATTGACCAAAACCAAAAAATCAAAGAGTCTCAAAAATAAAATAATGTTCAATTGTATCAAATGCCTTGTAAAAGTCTACAAATAAAATAAAGCTATCTTCCATAATGTGCTCATTACATTTACATTTACATTTAAGTCATTTAGCAGACGCTCTTATCCAGAGTGACTTACAAATTGGTGCATTCACCTTATGATATCCAGTGGAACAACCACTTTACAATAGTGCATCTAATTCTTTTAAGGGGGGGGGGGGGGGGGGGGGGGGTTAGAAGGATTACTTTATCCTATCCTAGGTATTCCTTAAAGAGGTGGGGTTTCAGGTGTCTCCGGAAGGTGGTGATTGACTCCGCTGACCTGGCGTCGTGAGGGAGTTTGTTCCACCATTGGGGTGCCAGAGCAGCGAACAGTTTTGACTGGGCTGAGCGGGAACTGTACTTCCTCAGAGGTAGGGAGGCGAGCAGGCCAGATGTGGATGAACGCAGTGCCCTTGTTTGGGTGTAGGGCCTGATCAGAGCCTGAAGGTACGGAGGTGCCGTTCCCCTCGCAGCTCCGTAGGCAAGCACCATGGTCTTGTAGCGGATGCGAGCTTCAACTGGAAGCCAGTGGAGAGAGCGGAGGAGCGGGGTGACGTGAGAGAACTTGGGAAGGTTGAACACCAGACGGGCTGCGGCGTTCTGGATGAGTTGTAGGGGTTTAATGGCACAGGCAGGGAGCCCAGCCAACAGCGAGTTGCAGTAATCCAGACGGGAGATGACAAGTGCCTGGATTAGGACCTGCGCCGCTTCCTGTGTGAGGCAGGGTCGTACTCTGCGAATGTTGTAGAGCATGAACCTACAGGAACGGGTCACCGCCTTGATGTTAGTTGAGATGTCATTGATGATATCTCTACAATGATGTCATTGTAGTCTATCAAGTCCAGTACTAGTAGAATATTATTACATATATGTCTGCCCTTCATAAAACCTTCATAAAACCAGACTGGGTATCATCAATGATTTGGTCAAGACCTTTTTTAAGTCTTTCTGCAAAGATGGATGCAAGTAGCTTTCCATCATTGTTCATTAATGTCATTGGTCTCCAATTTTCTAACATCATAGATTCTTTGTTTGGTTTGTGTATTACAGAAATTAAGCCATGTGTCATAGAAACAGGCAGGACCCCTAAATCAATTCCTTCCTTAAAAACATTAAATATAAATTAAATATTATCCTCCTGAAAATATTTTTAGAATTCACTGATAATGCCATCATTCCCTGGAGATGTATTCTCTTTTAACTTGATGATAATTTTTTTTATTTCATTAATAGAATATGTCACTAGTAGGACAGGCATTACTGGTATAAAGGTTACCATAGAATTCTGAAACATATTTTGAAATATCTTTGGCATTTTCATTTTCTTTGCCATCTATATTGAGCTTAGGAATAGATGTAAATTCAGAATTTTTTCTTTCTAAATTGTAAAAGTATTTTGTATTTTTTTTCACTTTCCTCCAACCATCTCCTTCTTGATCTTACAAATGCCCCTTTCGCTCTCTCTTCATACATTCGGTCCATTTCTAGTTGTAAAGAGAATAACTGACCCTTTCCTTCTTCATCAAGGTCTTCCATAGAGATTAGAGAAAGTATTTCCTTAACAAGTTTATCTTCCCTCAATCTTTTAAGTTCAGCAATTTCTTTACCTCTCTTCATGGCTGTTTGTCTTATTTCATACTTCATTAATTACCAATATTTCCCATAAGACTTAAATAGTTGGGCTTTCCTCCAATTGTCTTGTATAATATCTTTGGCATCCATCTTGAAATGATCATCTTCCAACAGTCTACTATTGAGTTTCCTATAACTCCAATTCGGTTTAACATCAGATCCATGAATATTTAAAGATAAGAATATAACTTTATGATCAGTAAGAATTGATGGTTCAATTGATACCTTGACTACAGAATTATCTAATGAATTTGAAATCAACCCGAAGTCAATTCTTGACTGTCTGAACATGTCCTTGTTACTCCAAGTGAATTCCTTTTTATCAGGATATTTAGATCTCCAAATATCGACTAATCCAAGACATAGGTTATTAAACTCAGAATTAACTATGCTGGATATGTTAGAAGGGGGATATCTGTCAATCATCACATTAGATACAGAATTAAAATCACCACCTACGATAATTTTGATATCCTGAAATACACCTATTACTCTATTAATTTCTTCTTCAAAGTCTTTAAATAATATCCTGTTGTTTTGTTTGTTGTTGGATGCATAAATATTCCCTAATCAATCAATCAATCAATCAATCAAATGTATTTTATATAGCCCTTCGTACATCAGCTAATATCTCGAAGTGCTGTACAGAAACTCAGCCTAAAACCCCAAACAGCAAGCAATGCAAGTGTAGAAGCACGGCGGCTAGGAAAAACTCCCTAGAAAGGCCAAAACCTAGGAAGAAACCTAGAGAGGAACCAGGCTATGAGGGGTGGCCAGTCCTCTTCTGGCTGTGCCGGGTGGAGATTATAACAGAACATGGCCAAGATGTTCAAATGTTCATAAATGACCAGCATGGTCAAATAATAATAATCACAGAAGTTATCGAGGGTGTAGCAAGTCAGCACCTCAGGAGTAAATGTCAGTTGGCTTTTCATAGCCGATCATTAAGAGTATCTCTACCACTCCTGCGGTCTCTAGAGAGTTGAAAACAGCAGGTCTGGGACAGGTAGCACGTCCGGTGGACAGGTCAGGGTTCCATAGCCGCAGGCAGAACAGTTGAAACCTAATAAAAACATTTCACTGTTGAAATTTACTGTTGAAATTAACCAATGTCCAGAGTGGTGAGTCTTACTACTGATGACCTTCCCTTTAAATGCACCTCTTAAAACTGCTACACCTGCAGAGTGGTTGTTGCCATATGATGACCAGATATCGTTACCCCATTGATTTTTCCAAAAAGATAGATCGGAAGAACAAGCATGAGTCTCTTGTAAAAAGTAAAAGTCTGCATTAAACCGTTTGCAATACAGGAAAATAGCCTTACGCTTGAGTAAATTACGAATTTAAAAATATATATATATATTCCCAAACGATGGACGATGTCTACATTTTCCTGAAGTTTTGCTTTTGATTCGGGAATGACAGCTCCGCAGATGTCAACAACTCTGCATTTGATGTCCTCACCCGCCTGCTCTGGAATTCCATGGAGCCTCAGGTTCCACCTGCGCTGGTATGTCTCCGCCTTGAGTTCAGCCACCTTCTTTTCATTTTCCTAGCAGATAACTTCCACTTTCATCATGTCACTTTTGAGGGTTTTCACTTCTCCAAAGATAAAGTCAACAGATTTTTTAATGGCCTCAATTTTCATCGTATTCTCCCTAACCATGACCTCCAAGCCATTTGCCCTTTAATCTATCTTTGCTGTCAAAAGCATTACAATATTGTTTTGCATGTCAAGAAGTGACATACCCTCTTGGCCTCTCATCTTTTCCCCCTGGGGCTTGACAGGAGTGCCGGGGTCGTAAGGTAAAGGCCTGAGCTGGGGACTGGAGGGGCGCAAGTTGTGAGCATTGCTGTCCGTGCTCACCACATTTTCATCACCCATTGCACTATTTCCCCCCAACAGTTACATTCTGAAGAGGAGTACCCAAAATCATACTATCTTTTGTGGTTAATTGTCCATCTGACGATCTCTCCATTTCTTTCCTTTTGGTTCTGGTCGTGGCAGTTTCCATGTACGTTCGACAAGATAGCCTGATAAGCTAGCTAGCTCAAAAACGATCTAGTGTTGTCGCAAACTTAGTTTTAGAGGTGAATAACTTGCAGAAAGTAATCAATTACTTTGGTAAATAAACTAAAAAATATTAATACGGGGTTTTATGACCGTAGAAATATTCCTGACCGTAGAAATATTCCAATGGCGATAATTGGGTAAAGAAATCCAATAATTCCTTCAGCTACCAAAACAAATTATCTGCACTGGCCGCCATCTTGCGCGCCCTCGGCTGAAATAGTACTCACACACACACAACTATTTCATGTTTCTAAATTAGTTATTTATTCAGACCCAAGGGTACTGCTATGGGATCCCCTATGGCTCATAACTATGATAATGTGTATGTGGGTTACATGGAGAAACAGTCTATTCTCAATCCTCTCAAATGTTTTCTTGCCTAACATTATTATTTGGAAACGGTACATTGATGATATTTATTTTCTATGGAGGGGTAATGCAAAACAGCTCAAGGCATTCCATGCTTTTCTTAACTCTTGTTCTGAGCACCTGAGATTTACTATGCAATCTGACACATCTGTCAAATCAGTTTCCTTGAACTTCTGATTTTGTGTGAGGATAATGTTCTATACACTGATCTTTACACGAAACCCACTGATCGTAACAGTTTGTTGAGTGCTGAGAGCTGTCACCCGCTCTCCAAGGAAAACGTTTGCCCTACAGCCAATTCTGTCGAATCAAAACAATTTGCAAAAAACAATCAGATGTCGACAGAAATATGGCTGAGACGCAAAGAAAATTCAAGGGGGGGGGGGGCACAAAAATGGTCAGATTAATACTGCCATTAAGAAAATCCCTAATAAATCGAGACATGATCTCTTTCAAGGACAGTCCCGCAAAAAGAAGCATTCTTGCGTTCATACTGCCCGCTATTCAAAGTGCTCTGAACAAATTGTGGGAATCATTCAAACATTGGCACATTCTAAAATCCGATGACAGTATCGGTAATGTGTTTTCGGACTCTGCCTTGGTCGTATTCTCGCGGGGCAGAAGTCTCAGAGATCAATTGGTAAACTCTGATTTCCCACGCCAAAATACCCTGCACAACGTCTATTTGCGCCTCTACCGGATAGAAACTACAAATGTAATGGCTGCGCTCATTGCAATGGCACTTACACATGTGGATCCTTCAAAACACCCCCAAACAGGGAAACAAATCCCAATGAATGGTGTTATCACGTGCTCCACTAAGGCAGTTATTTATCTTATAACTTGTCCTTGTGGTAAAAATTACGTGGGTAAAACGAAGCGCAAATTAAAAGTACGAATCTCGGAGTATCGTAGCATTAGGTGCAAAAACTTGGCGGCCCACTTTTTGGGAGCGAACCACTCGATTTCGTCCCTACGTTATATCAGCATCGAACACTTCACCCTCCCTAGGAAAGGGGTGACCTCGACAATTTATGGTTAAAACGAGCGGCTGCCTGGATATTTCATTTAAAGACCCTTGCTGCCTTCGGTCTCAACGTAGACCTTGATTTGAAGTCATTTTTGTGATTTTGCTATTCATTGAAAATGTTTGTAGGACTATGTAGCCAAATTATATCTATGATCCTGTGTGTAAGAAATTGTAATAGATACTGGAAACTTGTTATAACAACTTCTCAACATAAGCTATCCTTTGTACAAAATGCACCCACCCTCTCTTTCCTCTTAGACACATACTGCTCTCATCAGGCACACACACACACGCACGCAGAAAAGGCCCCTGCAAAAACAACACGCATACACATTCTTTCCAAGGTTGGGACTCTAAGACAAAGAACCATGTTAAGAGCCAATGGAACGTCGACACCAGGCCCGAACAGGACTACCCACGACCCAGAGCGACCAATCAGAAGGCCAGACTACCAGATCAACCTACATCATTCACTGCATATATAATCTGTACAATATGTTTAGCGCTCTCTTTTCCGACGATTCCATACGAGTCAGACAGAACGGGGCCGTGCAGCACGGTTTGCCAGATATCTTTACCCTTGAATAAATTGCCTTAATTATACCATATCCACCTCGTCCTATGTCTCAACTTGATCTCTTGTCTCCAGTAAATGTTTTATCAACATGTGCTATCCATTTATGTTTTTTTATATGTTATATTTACATCTGTAAATTAACAAATGATATCAAGCCGCACCCAGACATGATTACAGACACCTGTGTGTGTCCTTTGACACTATATAAACTAGTGACCCGCAGTGTTCGTCATTATACCCTGATGAAGACAGCTTGTCTGCCGAAACGTTGGTTATTCAATTATTGCATCTGAGCTCCTAGAGTGTGCGGCTCTCCTTTTCACGGATGTACTAAATACCGTCATATAGGCCATTAAGTTACTCACTCAATGGATTGCATTTCCCCTCGGACACGATCTTGTGGATGTCGCGTGAGATGGATGTGATTTTGATGCGCAGGCAGTCCTCCGATTGATTTATGTGAAAGCTGGTCCTGTCCTGAGTGTATTACATTCATAGAAGAAAATGAGGACTCGCAGGTGTAAGTCGATACGAACATTGTTAGCACATAAAATGCAAGTGTCTTTATTAGCTGTATTCCTCTGAGCATGCCACCCAAAACACATCCCTGATTTTAGCTCGATGTCTGGAATTCAATCAGCTCAGTTTGAATTACGGCCGCATCCAGCAAGGGTATCGTTTTCTTAGCAAGGGATGAGAATTATCCACCTGGGCGGATAGAGAAGTGTAACAGGGTTATATTGGTGATTCCCCTTGCCACTTTATTGTTAAGCCAATGGGTTTTTGGTTTTAGTTTTGTCTTGCCTTCACCTACTCAACATGGCATCTTATTGTATTGGCTGGTTTGCGTGACTTGCTTACGAGGGAGGATATTTCAGTTAGACTCGTCCCAGTGAACAAGCACCAAACCAGCGGTAAATTGTTGGTTGCAAAGCACTGTACGTCAAAAGTGATGTTTATACTCCCAAGTGATGATTTAAATGTACAATTTATATCAATTTGTTTGTAAATGTTATTCGAACATCACACAAGATGCAGCGTTTTTTGGTGAATATTTATTGTGCATTTTGTTGTAGAGAATTCCCGCCAATACTAGCTAGCAACTTACTGTGTCTGGTGGGGGGGCTTCGTATATTTTGTACAGTGCGTGAGTGCAGAGTTGGATGGTGGAGCCGTGCATTGCATGACGTACAATTTTGTGCTGTTTCTATCAGGTACAGAATCATGTACAAACGCAATGATATCCTTGGGCATGTTGTAGTCTTCAAATCTGGCGAAGTTGTTCCTCAACTGCTTGATGAACCCCTCCATGTTGCGACCTGGTCCCTCGTTTCTTCAGTGTGCTGAAGTGCAGTAGCCTTTCAGATGACAAGTACAAATCGAACAACCGAAGTTTCCTAAGAATGGCCTTAAGTTGTTCCACCATGTCTATGACTGTTTAACCTTTTTCTTGTAACTGGAGATTTAACGCGTTTAAGTGACAATGTCAGTAAAAAAAACGGCAACATTTTCATTTCAAATAAGATGGTAAGGTGAACCCATATGTCTCTGTACATTCCCTGAAACTACGATTTTCATTATCTACCTTTTTGATACTTTTGAGTTACATTTTCTCTGGCTATCAAGCCTATTGTTCTGAACGAATGTTGACTTAAAAAAAAGTAGTGTAGCCCAGTGGCAAGCTGTCGTTCAGGGCAGGTGGGGCATTAATATGTCACAAAAGTTTGCAAACAATGTAAAAAAATATATATTAAGTTAATAAAGCTGCATACAAACATGGTCTCTTTTGATTTCTTAAGGCAGCTCCAAAATGCAGGTGTCTCAGCCTAGCTCAGTGCTTTCTGTGGTGGGAAAATACAGAACATTGCGCCATGATTGGCTCAGTGTTCTGCCACTCATGGAGACACTACGTCACCACCAAGTCTAAGGGTAGAGCTCTAAAATTCTAGTCCCTTGTACTGCCATAGAGTTGCATTAGAAGTGCCCATCCAAGAAGACTCGAGGTCAATGGCCACAAATGTCAAATCAAGTTATATCTACAGTAGCTTTGATTGGACTTTCAAAATCTTAGCTAGCAGTCATCATGAATCAAGTCAACAATCTACTGGCAAATCCTTATATGAAGAGAAATAATGAGAAAATAGATAAAACGTATCAGTGCTCGTCGGCCATTGCAGATTCCAAATTCAACAATGAGTGGTTTGGAAGGAATCGGTGGCTAACTGCAAGCATTGCAAAGCAATCATTAGCCTGCTATTCAGTGGCGTGGCTGTGTGGTCCCAAGTCTAAGATTAAGGGTCTATTTTCCTAGTTTAAAGTTATAGAAATTAAACATTGGTCTTGCTGTCAATGAAGCATGATTTGTGCTGTGCTCAAAACAACTCAGAACTGCAAAATTTTACTTTAGTGAGTTCAAGACAACTGGGGACTCGGGGGGTAAAATGAGCTACAACGGGATGAGTTGTAGAATGAGCTACAACTTTCATCCAACTTGGAATTTTAAATCGGGAACTTGGGCATCTTTCTAGCGCTACGACCTGAAAATCACTTACATCATCATGATTCACCCCCCCCCCCCCCCCCCCCCCCGAGTTCCCAGTTGTCTTGAAAGCACCATCAATCCAGAGAATGCCAGACTTTGATGACAAAATTTGCACACGAATGCCCGCTGCGCCACCTTCCTGTTCAAGTGAGCACAGCACAAGGTGAGTCAAAATATGTCTTGTATGCTGCTGCATAAATGATGTAATATGCCAGGGAGATATGTATAATGTAGCTAAGAAAGTAATGCTAAGTATGTTGTTGTATGCTGTTAGTAGCCCATGTGCCTGCCCCACCCTAATAATTTGGTCTATTTTCACCTCTTAATTTAGCCTACTGTTCTGACTTGGTGGTGCACATGTAGCCTATAACCTGTTTTTGAAAAATGTAATCATTGAATATAGTAAGAGTTTTCATTGTCTGCTTATATTTCCCCTTTATTTATCCTACAGTTCTGACTTGGTGTACAGGGAGAACACTGTAAGAACGCTCCATGTTCTGAAATCTGTCGCTGTACATTTTCAGAAGTGCTGAACAAAGTTATATTGACTATGTCCTTCCTAGCTCGCTCATTAATGTCTTAATCGAAATTACGAATGGCCTCTTATGCAATTGTCGTCCCCTTATGCCATAGTTTGTACATCTCAATTGTCAGTAGAAATCACATTTGTTTAATTAAACAAGTCAGCCATATCAGCAGTTTAAGTCAGTAAATCAGGCTGAATGAACTGTTTCGCTGCCAGACAAGGCTCAGTTGATAGCCAGGTGTAGCAGTGGTATAGTGCAATTAATGTATTGTTTATTGTTGTGACTTTGCTGGCATGCATCCCACATTTATTTTATTTTTTGGCCCCACCAAGATTTACAGGCTAAAATCGCCACTACAGTAGCCCTGTTTTTCCCCACCAATCAATGCACAGAGAAATATACACAAATAATAATTGAATAGATACATGGTGATTTTTATGAGCGTAATCAGATCAAAATTATTGTTCTTGTCACAGAATTTTATGTACTAATCAGATATTAAACATTTTGGTCAATTTGTAGTGTAGGCCAATTAATTGTGCTAATTATGTTCTGGCCGACCGACTATTAGCTCAGAAAAAATTTGGCCCAAGGCAAAACCTAATTGATGAACCCTAAAGTATAGTCTGAGCCATTGTAGTACAGTGGCTTGCGAAAGTATTCACCCCCTTGGCATTTTTCCTATTTTGTTGCCTTACAACCTGGAATTAAAGTAGATTTTTATTTTTTATATTATTTGATTTACACAACATGCCTACCACTTTGAAGATGCAAAATATGTTTTATTGGGAAACAAACAAGAAATAAGACAAAAAAACAGAACTTGAGTGTGCATAACTATTCACCCACCCAAAGTCAATACTTTATAGAGCCACCTTTTGCAGCAATTACAGCTGCAAGTCTCTTGGGGTAGTTTAGTTTATTAATTTGACCATTTAAAAAAAACAAGCTCACATAAAACTTGAAAAAGCCATACATGCACATGAAGAAAATCATCGAGGATAACACACAAAGTCTGGGACTTAATTCCATTGTGGTCCTCTTGAGACAAGATGGCTAGACAAGATCGAACACAGTATGGCAGTGAAATAATAAAACAAAAACAGAAGGTCTATCATCATTACAGTTACATTATAGGGGTTATTCATATGGGCACAGAAGACATCAAACATATTTTTACTTTATTTTAAAGCTGCCCAGAGGATGTTGTTTTTATGGGCAGAGGCAACTCATTCCATTCTGAGGCTCCAGTATACAAGAAAGTACCTTTCCCAGCGATACTCCTAAACCTGTATAAACACACAGCAACACCTGATCTGGTGCTGTGATTGTGTGCATCCCTAACACGAGGAAAGTAATCACTTCGATATCTGGGCGCTAGACCATAAATACTCCTGTCAACCAAACCTAGTCTAATCTGGGACACCCTAGCCTCAACAGGCAGCCAGTTTAGTTCCTGAAAGCAGCTCCTGCCTATGTGAGTACGTGGACTCACCTTCAATACTAGCCCAGAATAAGCTGATCAGGGTATCTGGAACTTCCCCTTCATAAGTTTAGATAAGCCCCCAAACCAGAAAGTACTAGCATAGTCAAAATGGCATTGAATGAGGGCTGTAGCTAGCACTTTCATGGAGTCCTTTTCAAGCAGCTTGGACTTTCTAGACAAAAACTTAGTCCTGATATTAACCTTCCCTAGCACCTTATTGACCATGCTCACACCTCCCATGCTTCCATCAAGGATAAATCCCAAGTAGCTAACAGAGGTTTTAGTAGTCAGCACCTCACCCCCTAACTCCACTCTGATTTCAGACAACTTACACAATTTAGGTTTGGGTCCAAAAATAATTGCTTCAGTTTTCCCTAAGTGCAGAGAGCTTATTATCTCCAAGCCATTTGCTAATGTTAGTAAGCTCTGTGCTAAGTATGCTCTCCAACATAGTGTTACTTTTGTGAGACACCAAAAGTGTAGAGTCATCCGCATAAAGAAAAAGACGGCAAGAACAAGCATCTGCCATATCATTAATATACTATAAAAACAGCAGAGGCCCAAGCACGCTCCCCTGCGGAAGGCCACAACTCATTGGTTTTGCCTGAGGCAGTGAACCATTAATCTCTAACACTTGCTCCCTTCCTGATAAATAGGACTTTACCCAGCCTAGAGGGATACTGCTTAACCCCAGTGCCTCCAGTTTGGAGATTAGGAGACAGTGGATACCTGTATCAAAAGCCTTCTGTAGGTCAAGCAGTACCATTCCACACAGATGTCCCTCATCAATCTCTTTCCCGATGAAGTCAGTCAAGTAAAGTAGACATGAATCAGTGGACTATGTTTTTCTAAAACCTGACTGAAAATCATACATTAGACCCTGTTTGTTAACATATTCATACATTTGCTCATGTACAATTCTCTCCAGGATCTTTGATGTTACACAGAGGATAGATACAGGCCTATAATTCCCAGGGTCAGACTTTATCCCCTTCTTATACAGAGGTATAACTTTAGCTTGTTTCATGTCCCTGGGAAAGGTGCCTTGTTCAAGAGAGAGATTAACGATATGCGTAATACAAGGGCCAATTTGCTCAGCAGAATCTATAAGAAACCTCGCAGGAATATTATCCAGGCCTGTGGCTTTGAAGCATTTAAGCTCTGCCAGCATACTGACTATTTTGGCTGTTGCTACCTTTGCAAAAGAAAAAGAGTTTGGCTGAACCCCTACTCTACATAATACTTCTTGACTTGGTTGCTTCCATACAAACCAGAACTTTTGGGCAGCTTGCTAACCAGCTTGCTGGCAACAGAAGTTAAAAAAAATTGTTGAATTCATTGGCAACCTCTGCTTTTTCATATACCATCTCCCCCTTGATGTTCAGTCCAATACTGTTTAGTTTGTTTTTGGTAGTACTACTACAGCCTAGTTCCTTAAATGATTTCCAAAGCTTTTTAAGGGCATTTTTGTTCTCAATTCTTTTCTCAGCAAAGTAACCCCTCTTAGCTTCATCCATCCTGCTCTGTGCTTCATTTATGTGATGTTTATATAGGACAAAATCATGCTGCTCTTGAGAGTTCTTACATTTTTTAAAAGGCCTTATTCCTTGCTTGGATAGATTCTAGAATCTCATGCAGGTGTGTCTTTTTATAAGCTTGGCACATCTAGACACAGTGATTTTTGCCTTTGCCCATTCTTCAAGGCAAACCTGCTCCAGCTCCTTCAAGTTGGATGTGTTCCGCTGGTCTACAGCAATCTTTAAGTCATACCACAGATTCTCAATTGGATTGAGGTCTGGGCTTTGACAAGGCCATTCCAAGACATTTAAATGTTTCCCCTTAAACCACTTGAGTGTTGCTTTAGCAGTATGCTTCGGAAGGTCATTGTCCTGCTGGAAGGTGAACCTCCGACCCAGTCTCAAATCTCTGGAAGAGTGAAACAGGTTTCCCTCATGATTTTCCCTGTTATTAGCACCATCCATCATTCCTTCAATTCTGACCAGTTTCCCAGTCCCTGCCGATGGAAAAACATGGTGGGGATGGTGTTCTCGGGGTGATGAGAGGTGTTGGATTTGCGCCAGACATAGCGTTTTCCTTGATGGCCAAAAAGCTCAATTTTAGTCTCATCTGACCAGAGTACCTTCTTCCATATGTTTGGGGAGTCTCCTACATGCCTTTTGGCGAACACCTGTTTGATAATTTTTTTCTTTAAGCACTGACTTTTTTTTATGGCCACCCTTCCATAAAGCCCAACTTTGGAGTGTACGGCTTAAAGTGGTCTTATGGACAGATACTCCAATCTTCGCTGTGGAGCTTTGCAGCTCCTTCAGGGTTATCTTTGGTCTCTTTGTTGTCTCTCTGATTAATGTCCTCCTTGCCTGGTCTGTGAGTTTTGGTGGGCGGCCCTCTCTTGGCAGGTTTGTTGTGGTGACATATTCTTTCTATTTTTTAAATAATGGATTTAATGGTGCTCCGTGGGATGTTCAAAGTTTCAGGTATTTTTTTATAACCCAAGCCTGATCTGTACTTATCCACAACTTTGTCCCTGACCTGTTTGGAAAGCTCTTTGGTCTTCATGGTGCCGCTTGCTTGGTGGTGCCTCTTGCTTAGTGGTGTTGCAGACTCTGGGGCGGTTCGGAACAGGTGTGTGTGAAAATACATTTGAAGTCGGAAGTTTACATACACTTAGGTTGGAGTCATTAAAACTCATTTTTCAACGACTCCACAAATTTCTTGTTAACAAACTATAGTTTTGGCAAGTCGGTTAGGACATCTACTTTGTGCATGACACAAGCAATTTTTCAACAATTGTTTACAGAAAGATTATTTCACTTATAATTCACTGTATCACAATTCCAGTGGGTAAGAAGTTTACATACACTAAGTTGACTGTTCCATTAAACAACTTGGAAAATTCCAGAAAATTATGTCATGGCTTTAGAAGCTTCTGATAGGCAAATTAACATCATTTACCTGTGGATGTATTTCAAGGCCCATTTTCAAACTCAGTGCCTCTTTGCTTGACATCATGGGAAAATCAGAAGAATTCAGCCAAGAACTCAGAAAAAAAATTGCAGATCTCCACAAGTCTAGTTCATCCTTGGGAGGAATTTCCAAACACCTGAAGGTAACACGTTCATCTGTACAAACAATAGTACGCAAGTATAAACACCATCGGACCACCCAGCCGTCGTACCGCTCAGAAAGGAGACGCGTTCTGTCTCCTAGAGATGAACGTACTTCGGTGCGAAAAGTGCAAATAAATCCCAGAACAACAGCAAAGGACCTTGTGAAGATGCTGGAGGAAACGGGTACAAAAGTATCTATATTCACAGTAAAACGAGTCCTATATCGACATAAGCTGAAAGGCCGCTCAGCAAGGAAGAAGCCACTGCTCCAAAACCACCATAAAAAAGCCAGACTACGGTTTGCAACTGCACATGGGGACAAATATTGTACTTTTTGGCGAAATGTTATGTGTGGCCATAATGACCATCGTTATGTTTGGAGGAAAAAGCTTGCAAGCAGAAGAATATCCCAACCGTGAAGCATGGGGGTGGCAGCATCATGTTGTGGGGTTGCTTTGCTGCAGGAGGGACTGGTGCACTTCACAAAATAGATGTCATCAGGTAGGAAGGTTATGTGGATATATTGAAGCAACATCTCAAGACATCAGTTAGGAAGTTAAAGCTTGGTCGCAAATGGGTCTTCCAAATGGACAATGACCACAAGCATACTTCCAACGTTGTGGAAAAATGGCTTAAGGACAACAGAGTCAAGGTATTGGAGTGGCCATCACAAAGCCCTGACCTCAATCCTATAGAAAATTTGAGGGCAGAACTGAAAAAGCGTGTGTGAGCAAGGAGGCGTACAAACCTGACTCAGTTACACCAGCTCTGTCATGAGGAATGGGCCAGAATTGACCCAACTTATTGGGGGAAGCTTGTGGAAGGCTACCTGAAACGTTTGACGTTTGAGTGTAAGTAAACTTCTGCCAGGATAATGCTACCTGCCCGAATGCGTAGTGGCAACTGTAAAGTTTGGTGGAGGAATAATGGTCTGGGGCTGTTTTTCATGGTTTGGACTAAGCCCCTTAGTTCCAGTGAAGGGAGATCTTAACGCTATGGCATATGACATTCTAGAATATTCTGTGCTTTCAAGTACACTAACTCTTATAAGAAATCCCGCTACGCCCTCCAACGAACCATCAAACAGGCAAAGCGTCAATACAGGGCTAAGATCAAATCCTATTAAACCGGCTCTGATGCACGTTAGATGTGGCAGGGCTTGCAAACTATCACGGATTACAAAGGGAAACCCAGCCACTAGCCGCCCAGTGACGTGAGCCTACCACACCAGCTAAATGCATTCTACGCTTGCTTTGAGGCAAGCAACGCTGAACCATGCATGAGAGCACCAGCTGTTCCAGACGACTGTGTGATCACTCTCCGTAGCCAATGTGAGTAAGACCTTTAAACAGGTTATCATTTACAGACAGATTATCAGGACGCATGCGCTGGCATGTGCTGACAAGTGTATTCATAGATATTTTCAACCTCTGCCTGACCCAGTCTGTAATACCTACCTGTTTCAAGGAGACCTATGCCCAAGAACGCCAAGGTAACCTGTCTAAATGACTTTCGCCCCGTAGCACTCACATCTAGAGCCATGAAATGCGTTGAAAGGCTCATTGCTCACAACATCATCTCAGACACCTTGGAGCCACTCCAATTTGCTTACCGCCCCAACAGATGCACAGATGATGCAATCTCTTTTGCACTCCACACTGCCCTTTCCCACCTGGACAAAAGGAACACCTATTTGAGAATGCTGTTCATTGACTACAGCTCAGCGTTCAACACCATAGTGCCCTTGAAGCTCATCACTAAGCTAAGGTCCCTGGGACTGAACACCTACCTCTGCAACTGGACCCTGGACTTCCCGACGGGCAGCACACTGGTGGTGAGGATAGACAACGACAAATCCGTCATGCTGACCCTCAACACGGGGCCATTCAGGTGTGCGTGCTTAGTCCCCTCCTGTACTCCCTGTTCACCCACGACTGCATGGCCGCGCACAACTCCAACGCCATCCATTAAGTTTTCAGATGACACAACAGTGATATGCCTGATATAATCAAATGAAAATGTATTGTTCACATACAAATATTTAGCAGATGTTATTGCAGGTGTAGCGAAATGATTGTACCTACGATGACTGCTGACTATGATGAGAAAGCCTATAGGGAGGTGGTCAGAGACCTGGCAGTGTGGTGCCAGGACAACAACCTCTCCCTCAATGTCAGTAAGACAAAGGAGCTGATCTTGGACTACAGGAAACGAAGGGCTGAGCACAGGGCTGCTGCAATTTCGACAGGGCTGTAGCGGAGATTAGAGAGCTTCAAGTTCCTCGGTGTCCACATCACAAAGGATCTATCATTGTCCAAACACACCAACACTGTCGTGAAGAAGGCACAACAACACCTTTTCCCCACAGGAGGCTGAAAAGCTTTGGCATGGGTCCTCAGATCCTCAATGTTCTACAGTTGCACCATTGAGAGCATCTTGACTGGCTGCATCACGGCTTGGTATGGCAACTGCTTCATATCTGACCGCAAGCCACTATAGAGGGTATTTTGTACAGTCCAGTACATCACTGCGGCCGAGCTCCCTGCCATCCAGGTCCTCTTTATACCAGGCAGTGTCAGAGGAAGACCCCATAAAATGTCAGACTCCAGCCACCCAAGCCGTAGACTGTTCTCTCTGCTACCGCACGGCAAGCCATCAGGACCCTGAACAGCTTCTACCCCCAACCCATAAGACTTCTAAACAAGACTCCCAAATGGCTACCCGGACTACCTGCATTGGCCCTCAGAGTGGGGGACTGGGGGTGGTGCCAAAGGTGCAACCATACTGTTACAGATGACAAAAGGGAAATAATATATTGTTGCCATGCAGGAAAAATACCTCTAATATTTAATAATCTCCCCATGATTAACTAGGAAGTTGGGATAGAATGGGTATCATCACCAACCCGTATTCTGCAGTCTTAGTAATGTTGAAATGAGGGCAGGCTTTTTGGCTCAATTGTAGAGAGAAGCTATCTGGATTGAGCAACTCAAATAAAATGTTATTTGTCACATGCGCAGAATACAACAGGTGTAGGTAGACCTTACAGTGAAAGGCTTAATCACAAGCCCTTGACCAACAATGCAGTTTTAAGAAAAATACCTAAAAAATAAAGTAAAAAATAATTAAAGAGCAGCAGTAAAATGACAATAGCGAGGCTATATACAGGGGGTACCGGCACAGAGTCAATGTGCGGGGACACCGGTTAGTTGAGGTAATTGAGGTAATATATACATGTGGGTAGAGTTTAAAGTGACTTATGCATAGATAATGGAGAGTTGCAGCAGCGTAAAAGAGGGGAGCAATGCATGTAGTCTGGGTAGACATTTGATTAGATGTTCAGCAGTCTTATGGCTTGGGGGTAGAAGCTGTTTAGAAGCCTCTTGGCCTAGACTTGGTGCTCCGGTACCGCTTTTCATGCGGTAGCAGAGAGAACAGTATGACTAGGGTGGCTGGAGTCTTTGACAATTTTTTGGGCCTTCCTTTGAGACAACACCTGGTATAAAGGTCCTGGATGGCAGGAAGCTTGTCCCCAGTGATATAATGGGCCGTACGCACTACCCTCTGAGTCAGAGCAGTTGCCATACCAGGCAGTGATGCAACCAATCAGGATGCTCTTGATGGTGCAGCTGTAGAACCTTTTGAGTACCCTAAATCAAAAGAATTTAGTGAATACCTGTAGCCCGGAGCCATGTATTTAGAACTCTCTAAGCATATGGCTCTGCTGTAGCCCACATATGCCTGTTGACTCTAATAATTGTGGAGTATTCCTACTCTCAAAAGTGGGTTCCTAGATGATTTCAGCTGATCCGTTTGGCCCAAATAATACTTTCAGCAGAAAAATAAGTAAAAATAAATAAAATGATAAGAAAAAGTCAGAAACATCTCACTCAAACTGGGGCAAAGAATATCTCCTGGCTGAATCTATCCCCGATTCATGGATTTATTCTATTTATCTAGACCGGATATAGGGTTGTAATAAACCCCGCCTCTTCCTTTCTGGACAAGAATCGTTGGCCAACATGGCTCCGATTGTGAGTACTCACGGTGAAATATGTTGTATAGCTACCTATAAGACGTTTTTATTGTCTGTCGTTTATTGTATTTGATGTGCACGTAATAAATCCATATTGGACTGTGTTTCAGTGAGGCCAAATAAGTAAAGGAGTACCAATAAATGGCTTTGTTTACCAGTTGGGCCTGCACCCAATGAACCACGTTGTAGCAATTTAGTTCATGCGTTACCTAGCTAGTCGGCAACTGTAACTTAAACGTGAACCATCAGCACACCAGCTGGCAATGTACTAGATAGAAGTTGTCGTGCTAAATTAAATCCGATTAATGGCACTTTTAAAATGAATACAAATAACGTTGGGCCCGGTTTCCCAAAAGCGTCAGTCAGCATGTGTCGGTTCGAATTTGGTTAGGCGAACCAGACGTGTGTGCTCCCATACTTAGTTTAAGATCTAAGACCTTCGCTTGAAAAACGAGAAGGAACCGGCAATCGTACCATGTCCATATTGGGCGCCGTAGTCAGTAATACACGTCCTCAAAATAGTATGAATGAATCTAAGGGTGCGTTCGTATAGTCACTCTGGTGATCTACTCCGATTTCAGAGAGCACTCGTTTGAGTGCCAGAGCGCAAAATAACTGATTAATTTACGAACGTGCAACACCCGTTGAATATGACCGGTGTCAGTAAATGTAGAATTAAAACGTGATTAAATTGTTGCCAGCAGTACAGTTGGTCACCAAAGCTGTAGATAACATACAGCCAAACCAGCTCTGCTAGGGCTTGTAAAATGGTCAGTGAGGTGTTCTCTCATTTGTGACTGGAAGTAACTAGCCAACTTTATCCAGCTAGCTTGGGTACTTGACTGGACAAATTTTGGCTGTGCACGACCACATGAAAAAACGTTTTATTTAACTAGGCAAGTCAGTTAAGAACGAGTTCTTATTTACAATGGCGGCCAAACCGGACAATGCTGAGCCAATTGTGCGCCGCTCTATGGGACTCCCGATCATGTCTTTTTGTGATGCAGCCCGGGAACGAACCAGGGTCTGTAATGACACCTCTAGCACTGAGATGCAGTGCCTTAGACCTTGGGAGTAGAACTTGCGGGAAAACCAAAGTGAACGTGCACGACCACATGAAAAAACGTTTTATTTAACTAGGCAAGTCAGTTAAGAACGAGTTCTTATTTACAATGGCGGCCAAACCGGACAATGCTGAGCCAATTGTGCGCCGCTCTATGGGACTCCCGATCATGTCTTTTTGTGATGCAGCCCGGGAACGAACCAGGGTCTGTAATGACACCTCTAGCACTGAGATGCAGTGCCTTAGACCTTGGGAGTAGAACTTGCGGGAAAACCAAAGTGAACAGACACGTTACAAAATATCATAATATATGCACAAACTGATGGGAATAATGTGTGGACGCCTTTTAAGTACATCACTAGAACCATTGAGCTTAACTGTTCTAACGATATACTTAAGCATTTGGGAAACCGGGCCCTGGCCAGATTGATAACACACACCAATCAAGTTAGCTAGTTTTAAAAACAGATTATCCATTATATCATAGTCAAATGACTGATATAACAATGGAAATAAATGTTTTCAAAAATAGAAAGCAGTTAGGAGGCAAGATCAGGTGGGACCATTCTAGCCCATGAGAGGGCAGGTAGATGTGTACAACGGGCATGTAAAGTGTTTTTTCCCTATGAGTTTCCAGAATGTCACCTGGCCTAATTATATCAGTACACTCATAACAACCTATGCATTACGAAACTTCTATTAGATCAAATAAGACCCATGTGGCTCAGTTGTGAGAGCATGGTGCTTGCAACACCAGGGGGTGGTTTTGATTTCCACAGGGCACCAGCACAAAAAGGATTATCCGCTCACTACTGTTAAGTCGCTCTGGATAAGAACGTCTGATAAATGACAAAATGTACGATTTTTTTAAATAGTTGACCAAATTCAACAGTCTCATTGACTTCCATACAAAAACTCCTAGCTTGGTGAGTGGGAAAAAACCGACACCTGCTGGAGAATGATTTTGAGCCCAGTTATCCCTCTCGCTTCGCCTCTTGTTTAAAAAAAAGTTTTTACTGTTTTTAAAAAAGAACCAAAGACAGGTACAGTATGCAGATTGGCAGAAATTGCTTCTGTAAATAAGAATTTGTTCTTAACTGACTTGCCTAGTTAAATAAAGATAAAATAAATGTTAAAAAAACACTGTGCTATCACGTTAGATACTTAAACGAAACCGTCAGTGGTGTATTCATAATACCAACTCTGTTACAAAATGTTTTGCACCAGAAACAATTACTCCACACGGAAATCGTTTTGCAACAAAAACAAGTTTCTATTGGACAAATTCTGGTTCCGGTTGGTTCTTAAATGGTAATCGATTTCCTTTGCATGACGAAATGAATACACCTCTGGTGTAATCTGTTTTATCAAGTCATTTGGAATAATGTTAGCCCCTCTGCAATGTCTTGACAGAAGAAGCAGGTCATCAAAAAGACCAAAACAGGTGGCAAGAAGAAGAAGCAGGTCCTGAAGTTCACCCTGGACTGCACTCACCCAGTGGAGGATGGCATCATGGATGCTGCCAACTTTGTAAGTAGCCAATGTTAGAGAAAATAACATGCAATATCCTAGGGCTGGGAATTGCCATGAAGTTCACAATATGATATTATTGCGTTTCTCACTATTCTATGTCTTGCGATTCGATACTATTATTGCGAGTGACGTTCCAAACATTGCTCACTATATATCTGTTGCAAAGAGATGAGAGAAAATGAGTTCTGATCAGTCATGGAAATAAGTTCTGTAAACATGTTGGCTCCCTATTTTAAAATGATGAAGAACAAGCCTTGAGATGAAAAATACCAGTGTTTTGGCACAGCCGACTAGCACTAGTTAATGCTACCTACCCATGTGTTGGTCCCATGTTTCATAAGCATTAATTATTCAACAGCAGTCAAGGTTGTTCTGGCTCTGAGGCCTATAATGCGCTAATGTATTGTTAAGTGGAAAATACGGAATGTTTTTTAATTTATAGACTAATCAACAGTGATTTTACAGGGGTGTGCGTTCGCTGATGCTCTCTATTGGCCTATATGTCCATTCAGAAAGTTTCCTAAAGTAGCCTGTCTGAACTCCATCTCTTTAATAAGAATCAAACACTCCTGTCATGATGTAATCTTGTGAAAGGCCTATTTTCAGTAGCTTAGACTACATAATTTCTCTCATTACGGTGTCTTCGCTTTGAAGAAACACCCCCGAACGGTTATGTCGGTGATAGTGTTCATTGGTCTGGCCAATTACTGTGACCTCAAATTCCAAGACTGGCACAGCCCTAATTGTAATGTTATTTTTGTTGTTGATGAGTTACTCTGGTGATGGGAGGATAAACTGCATTAAGTAATTAGCCTAGGCACAGAGGCCTGCTAGCCAGCTGCACAGAAAGATGGATGGGACACATTTGCAATTCACTGGTATTTAGCTATGTTTTTATTGTTTTGTAGTGCTTTAGCCACTGAATTCTAGTAGTTTTTACTTGAAAGAATAAAACATCAATCACAAAATGTGCCACTTGCACAATATAGCTAATTCCGCACAGCACTGCATCTCGCCCGGCTTGTAGCCTCAGCGAACGGCGTGGGGCACTAGCATTCGTCGTGGATGTGGGGGTTGTGAAACATGAATTTGGACCAATCCCCGACAACCCATATATCAAAACTTAGTTACTAAGCTCTACTTTGTAACTTTCTGTTTGTTTTGTCTCTGATAACATTTGAATGACAGTAGTGATGAAAACCTTATTACTTTATATTTCTGTCAAAAGATGTCCGATGACTGAAACACCCTCAGGACTTTCCCACACTTGGAAATACAATGTTGCATCGGTCTTACTGTGATATGTTTAGGAATACTCATCGCAAAGAGCAAATATGAAAACAGATTTGGCAAGTTTCACAAAAAGGGCAGTCCCACAGATCTGAATGTTCTTAGCACGGCACCCGCTTTACATTTGGGCTCATATCGTGTCAATATCATAAAGCACAGTATTGGGATTGTTAGACATGGGTAACAACTGCCACAATGTTTTCAAATGATTTATGTATTTTGACGACCATATTATTGACATTTAGTGGCGGGAAAAATATATTTTGGGGGGTAGAATCCATTGTTGCGTCAACCTAACGCCATAATAATATCGCCGAAATGTAACTATCGATTGTATTTCTTAATTTTTTTTTAGCACTGCAATATCCTATTAAGTATGTCTTTGTTACTAGAGAAGAGCCCTATTACTTATTTCGATGTACACATTGCATGGCACAAATTATTCATAATCCAGATACTCCTGGTTTATCCACGTTATGCTGATACTGGCCTCTCTTCAATGTAGTAACGCTACAACTGTAATGGGTAGTGGGGTATGATATTTTGCAGTTGGTGTGTTACACCGCAGACATTTAGGATTCAGATTAGTGCGGAGCGATTAGGGGTTTTTGAGGTTGGTTTCGGCTGGATTATAAACAAATAATCGCGTTTTTAGGTTTCAATTTTTATGTGGGTTGACTGCTGTAATAACACTGAATAAAAGTCAGATGATGGTGGTGACTGCCCATTACTGGTTATCACTTACTAACCATAATTTATTCACTTTACTTTACTTTAATAAAATATTTGTTTTATGTTATGACGTATCAGTACTTTGGACTAACAGATTGTTTGTTGGTCAGCTCGGGCCCAGGTTATTTACAGTTGCGAAACGAGAATGCCATTTGTGGCTAGCATTAATGCAAGGTGACTCTGTACATCTGGGCTTTATTTAATGGGGGGTAGGGTTCAAATTATACATTGACTCTTGGCTAGCCCCGAAGTGTTCTGGAGGTGCCCGACGTATCCTGATAGTTGCAATGACACTTGTACTTGTCTTCTCTTACTAGCACTAATTTTGCTGTTAGCTGCTTTGAGGAACTTTTAGTTCGTATGACTGTGATACGTGGTTGTCGTACCTAACTAAAGTTAAATGCGTTAACTGTAAATTCCTCTGAATTAGAGCGTCTACTAAATGTTTAACATGTAAATTATATTGACAGAATATTTGCAGCAGTATGTAGCAGTCATTACAGCTAGTATCCATATTTGGGAGAAAGACTGTCCTAAAATACACCTTTGGTCTTGTTGGTTAGGAGCAATTCCTGCAGGAGCGCATCAAGGTCAACGGTAAAGCTGGGAACCTGGGTGGTGGTGTGGTGTCCATTGAGAGGAGCAAGAGCAAAATCGCTGTGAATTCTGAAGTGCCCTTCTCCAAAAGGTATGTTTGAATCAAATCTTGATTTATCTTTTGAATTGCCCTGCTTGCAATGTGATGTGCCGAGCAACATCACTTGCCATTTTATGTTGTGTTGTCTGATGGAGGGACTTGGTTTGTCTCCACAGTTATGCATGTAAGGGTTATTGCATTTTCACCTTTTCAATTAGGAAGTTGGAGCTGTCTTTTGCTATATGTGATGTTTTCCATGTTGCTTTCTGTTATGGGGTCATGGCACTGTTTTGTAATCGATGTTAGGCCTTTATTGGTTTTATTGTTTTGCCTGATGGACAGTCTGGAGGAAATGCATGTATAATTCATTATTTGAAGTGCTCTTAAAGTGATTAGCGTTTGAAATAAGGTCTGAGGATCATAAAATACTATCATTAGGTGGATTGAGATGTACATGAATAGAAAACATTAAGAGACATGGATAGAACGCATGTTATTTTTGGACTTCAGTCAGTTTTATTTCCACAATTGGAGATGCTGTGATCTGATCAATGACTCCAGCAGCGAACATGATTTTTGTCAGTTCTATAATAAAAAATGTTTCCATGCCACCATGTATCCTCAGACATTCATTGATTCTTAAGCTCCTTCTGAAGCTATATTTAGCCCTATATGGCATGAAATTATAGAACACTAGCAACACCCCCCACCTGGTAAATAATTGGAAATGTATCATTTATAATAATGGATTTATTTTATATTGTGCTTTTCATAACAAGAACAATCTCAGTTGCTTTAAAAACAAAATTGGGGATCTGGCAGTTCTTGGGTGATTGTCTTCCACATCCTCCAA
This sequence comes from Salvelinus namaycush, assembly GCF_016432855.1. Taxonomy (NCBI): domain Eukaryota; kingdom Metazoa; phylum Chordata; class Actinopteri; order Salmoniformes; family Salmonidae; genus Salvelinus; species Salvelinus namaycush. The sequence goes on from NC_052308.1 coordinate 15,759,195, forward strand.
TGACAGGCAGTTCAGAAAGGTACAGTTGAATTCAGAAGTTTACATACACTTAGGTTGGAGTCATTAACTTGTTTTTCAACCACTCCATAAATGTCTTGTTAACAAACTATAGTTTTTGCAAGTCGGTTAGGACATCTACTTTGTGCATGACACAAGCAATTTTCCAACAATTGTTTACAGACAGATTATTTCACTTATAATTCACTATCACAATTCCAGTATGTCAGAAGTTTACATACACTAAGTTGACTGTGCCTTTAAACAGCTTGGAAAATTCCAGAAAATTATGACATAGCCTATCAGAAGCTTCTAAAGCCAATTGACATTATTTGAGTCAATAGGTGTACCTTTGGATGTATTTCAAGGCCTACCTTCAAACTCACTGCCTCTTTGCTTGATATCATGGGAAAATCAAAAGAAATCAGCCAAGACCTCAGAAAAAAATTTGTAGACCTCCACAAGTCCGGTTCATCCTTGTGAGGAAATTCCAAACGCCTGAAGGTACCACGTTCATCTGTACAAACTATAGTATGCAAGTACAAACACCATGGGACCACGTAGCCGTCATACCGCTCAGGAAGGAGACACCTTCTGTCTCCTAGAGATGAATGTACTTTGGTGCGAAAAGTGCAAATAGATCCCAGAACAACAGCAAAGGACCTTGTGAAGATGTTGGAGGAAACGGGTACAAAGTAGAGGTCGACCGATTTTATGAATTTTCAATACCGATACCGATTATTGGAGGACAAAAAAAGCCGATACCGATTTAATCGGCCGATTTATAAAAATATATATATATATATATGTGTATGATATATATATCATACACACACACACATTTTTGTAATAATGACAATTGCGACAATACTGAATGAACAATGAACACTTTTATTTTAACTTAATATAATACATAAATACACACACACAGCTCTGAAGTGACAATGATACTGAAGAGTCTGCTTAGGAGACATACTCTCAACTGTTTGAATAAAAATAGAGTTTAAGTTAACTGTGATGAATGTTGAAAACAAAAACTTTAATTTCTATATGCAGGAAATCCTATTTTAATAATGGGCATGGTAAGAATTGACAACCAAAGTGCGAGTCATAATTCCCATGACACCTTTTAGCAAAATCTGAAAAGCGGTTCCTTCATTTATTCCATAGGATATTTTTAGATTCACTTAAAATAAGGTCTGTGTTTCGTGAAGGCTTACATCACCGTGCCAATTTTATACCTGTGTAGATATCCATAGGACAAGGTAACTCTGATCAATATTGGCTAAATATAAGCGAAGATACATTTTTTTGTAGTGGATTTATGAAAATATGTTGACAAACGTTACCTTATCCTAGTGAGATTTACACGGGTATCAAAACGTCGAGGCGGTTTAAGCCTGCACGAAACACAGACCTTATTTGAAGTAGATCAAGACATTCTCTATGGAAGACATGAACGGTAAAATAACGAAGGAACCCCTTTCAAATTCAGCCGCAAGTTATTACAGGAATTATAACGCGTCGACTATTTCTCTCTAAACCATATACCTTTGACTAATCCGGAAACTATCACCTCGAAAACAAAACGTTTATTCCGTTCCGTATTTTATCTAACGGGCGGCATCCATGAGTCTAAATATTCCTGTTACATTGCGCAACCTTCAATGTTGTCATAATTACGTAAAATTCTGGCAAATTAGTTCGCAAAGAGCCAGGCGGCCCAAACTGTTGCATATACCCTGACTCTGCGTGCAATGAACGCAAGAGAAATGACACAATTTCACCTGGTTAATATTGCCTGCTAACCTGGATTTCTTTTAGCTAAATATGCAGGTTTAAAAATATATACTTGTGTATTGATTTTAAGAAAGGCATTGATGTTTATGGTTAAGTACACATTGGAGCAATGACAGTCATTGATTGATTGTTTTTTATAAGATAAGTTTAATGCTAGCTAGCAACTTACCTTAGCTTACTGCATTCGCTAACAGGCAGGCTCCTCGAGGAGTGCAATGTAATCAGGTGTTAGAGCATTGGACTAGTTAACTGTAAGGTTGCAAGATTGGATCCCCCGAGCTGACAAGGTTAAAAATCTGTCGTTCTGCCCCCTAGGCCGTCATTGAAAATAAGAATGTGTTCTTAACTGACTTGCCTAGTTAAATAAAGATTAAATAAAGGTGTAAAAAAAAAGGCGCCCAAAAATACCGATTTCCGATTGTTATGAAAACTTGAAATCGGCCATTCCGATTAATCGGTCGACCTCTAGTACAAAGGTATCTATATCCACAGTAAAACGAGTTCTATATCGACATAACCTGAAAGGCCGCTCAGCAAGGAAGAAGCCACTGCTCCAAAACCGCCATAAAAAAGCCAGACTACGGTTTGCAACTACACATGGGGACAAAGATTATACTTTTTGGAGAAATGTCCTCTGGACTGATGAAACTAAAATAGAACTGTTTGACCATAATGACCATTGTTATGTTTGGAGGGAAAAGGGGGAGGCTTGCAAGCCGAAGATCACCTTCCCAACCGTGAAGAACGGGGGTGGCAGCAGCATGTTGTGTGGGTGCTTTGCTGCAGGAGGGACTGGTGCACTTCCCAAAATAGATGGCATCATGAGGTAGGAAAATTGTGGATATATTGAAGCAACATCTCAAGACATCAGTTAGGAAGTTAAAGTTTGGTTGCAAATGGGTCTTCCAAATCGACAATGACCCCAAGCATACTTCCAAAGTCGTGGCAAAATGGCTTAAGGACAACAAAGTCAAGGTATTGGAGTGGCTATCACGAAGCCCTGACCTCAATCCTATAGAACATTTGTGGGCAGAACTGAAAAAGCGTGTGTGAGCAAGGAGGCCTACAAACCTGACTCAGTTACACCAGCTCTGTCAGGAGGAATGGGCCAAAATTCACCCAACTTATTGTGGGAAGCTTGTAGAAGGCTACCTAAAACGTTTGACCCAAGTTAAACAATTTAAAGGCAATGCTACCAAATACTAATTGAGTGTATGTAAACTAATGACCCACTGGGAATGTGATGAACTAAATAAAAGCTGAAATAAATCATTCTCTCTACTATTATTCTGACATTAAACATTCTTAAAATAAAGTGGTGATCCTAACTGACCTGAGACAGGGATTTTTTACAAGGATTAAATGTCAGGAATTGTGAAACTGAGTTTAAATGTATTTGGTTAAGGTGTATGTAAACTTCCCACTTCAACTGTATCCTGAGCGTGGGGAGCATCTGACTGGCCCCGTAGCTTGGGCACCTGGTCGTCGCCGACGTTCACAGCTCCTCCTCCTTTGGTAGGGTCAATCGTCCACTACTGAAGTGAGGCACCCACCTAGGTGGTGCATGGGCAACTCTAAAAGCGCCAATAAGACCACCACACCTCGGTAATAATCTGATACAGATCCCATACGAGGCAAGCCTCTGCATGCTCTCACCGCAGTCCACTTCCCAAGTGCTTTTGGTCTTTGAATATGCTGCTAATATTCTCAACTCCGGAGCATAAAAACCCCCAAAGAATTCCCATATTCTCTGTGGGATCATGGCACTTGCTTTTGGAAATTAAATATTTTGAATCAAATGTCCCCCTCCCGTGTGGGCTGACTTATCTTTCAGGTCCTATATTTTAGGCCTAGTGGTTATTTGAGTCATTTTTATCCTTGCTTTTTTGCAGAGATCCTTTTTTAAAATGTACTCCTCACAAGTCCTCAACTGGCAGCATCATTAAATAGTACACGCAAAACACCAGTCTCCACGTCAACAGTGAAGTGACTCTGTGATGCTGACCTTCTAGGTAGAGTTGCAAAGAAAAAGCCATAGCTCACTGGCCAATAAAAAGAATAGATTAAGATGGGCAAAAGAACACACACACTGGACAGAGGAACTCGGCCTAGATGGGCAGCATCCCGGAGTCGCCGCTTCACTGTTGTTTTGCGGGTACTATTTAATGAAGCTGCCAGTTGAGGACTTGAGGCATCTGTTTCTCAAACTAGACATTCTAATGTACTTGTCCTCTTGCTTAGTTGTGCAACCGGGCCTCCCACTCCTCTTTCTATTCTGGTTAGTGCCAGTTTGCGCTGTTCTGTGAAGGGAGTAGTACACAGCGTTGTGAGATCTTCAGTTTCTTGGCAATTTCTCGCTTGGAATAGCCTTCATTTCTCAGAACAAGAATAGACTGACGAGTTTCAGAAAAAAGGTCTTGTGTTCTAACCATTTTGAGCCTGTAATCGAACCCACAAATGCTGATACTCAACTAGTTTAAAGAAGGCCAGTTTTATTGCTTCTTTAATAAGGACAACAGTTTTCAGCTAAGCTAACATAATTGCAAAAGGGTTTTCTAATGATCTATTAGCCTTTTAAAATGATAAACTTGGATTAGCTAACACAGCGTGCCATTGGAACACAGGAGTGATGGTTGCTGATAATGGGCCTCTATGCCTATGTAGATATTCCATTAAAAATCAGCCGCTTCCAGCTACAATAGTCATTTACGACATTAACAATGTCTACGCTGTATTTCTGATCATTTTTATGTTATTTTAATGGACAAAAAATTAGCTTTTCTTTCAAAAACAAGGACATTTCTAAGTGACCCCAAACTTTTGAACGATTTTGTGTGTGTGTGTGCATATTTATTTTTTTGGTTTTGGAAATTGATCCATGGGCCCATCCCTGCTCTATATAGATATTTGTTTGTACAGTCTCTGATATGGATAGGTTCAGTACTTTGGACTAACAGATTGTTTGTTTGTCAGCTCGGGCCCAGGTTTTCTACAGACGTTAATGCCATTTGTGGCTAGCATTAATGCAAGGTGACTCGGTACATATGGGCCTAATTTAATGGGGGTCAGGGTTCAAATTATACATAGAATATTGGCTAGCACCGAAGTGTTCTGGGGGTGCCCAACGTCCATCTTTGATAATTGTTGGGGGGGGGGGGTCTCACATTGATGTTTAAATTGTGACGAGGTAGCCCTGATTTGTTATGGGGGTGCAAATTGTTTAGAAAATTGCAGTTAGAAAAGTTAAACATGGAGTTGATTCAATGTTCTGCATGTCATTTTGTCTGTTCTAATTGAACTTTCTGTAATGTTGCACCCTCCTGAATAAACCCCAGGCCTTGCCTGATAAGTTCTCAAAATATAAATCTAACAAATTTACAGTACACCTTTGTCACAATGTAATTTTCAATGGGATTTACATTGCTGACACTGCTGGTCTTTCCTTTCTGACAGGTATTTGAAATATCTGACCAAGAAGTACCTGAAGAAGAACAACCTGAGGGACTGGCTGCGTGTGGTGGCCAACACCAAGGAGAGTTACGAACTGCGCTACTTCCAGATCAACCAGGACGAGGAGGAGGAGGAGGAGGATGAAGATTAAATCCATGCCACTGTCTTTTGTCAATAAAATTTCAAAAGAACGAAAGTTTCTCACATGGTTTTATTTGCTGATTTGAGACTAAACCTGCATGTTTGAAAAAAAGTGAACCTACTCTTGCAATGAGCTGGTTAGACTTGAAAACCCATATTCTTTATAACGCAAAGATATTTGTGCTCTGTGCTTACATGAGTTGTCTGGGGAAATATTGCAAGCAATGAAAATGTATTTGTTACCAAGGGCTTTCTACTTTGACAACACTCAACCTTGAAACTGACAGTTGATTGCATTCAGATTTAGTTGTGTGATAAGTTTGTACATAAAATAATAATAATGATTCCATTTATCAATTAATGCTTCAAATAGTGTGTTGGCTGAAATTACTTCTTGAATCTGCTTTTAGATAAATGGCGGACTCTAAAAATGACGCTTCCTTCAATTTATGTGGTCCATCCATAGTGTATGGGCAAAGACAGTTTAAATTAAGTTATGTAGAAACTCCAAAAACTCAGTTTCTTTCTCCAAAAGAAATCGCTGATCACGCTTGCAGACGATGTCATGGTGACGTTGGCTGGCTAAGCAAATGCGCAGAAACACGTCATTGGGTCTAATGGTCGTTTCGCAACGAACTGTCAGTCACTCCGAAGAAAATGAAAACGTATCAGTCTATTTTATTTAACCAGGCAAGTCAGTTAAGAACCAATTCTTATTTACAATGACGGCCTAGCAAAAGGCTTCCTGTGGGGACGGGGTATTAAATAAAAATATAGGACAAAACACTACATAAAAAAGAGACGTAACATAGCGTGGCAGTTCAAAACATGGTACAAACATTATTGGGCAAAGACAACAGCACAAAGGGCAAGAAGGTAGAGACAATACATCACGTGAAGCAGCCACAACTGTCAGTAAGAGTGTCCATGATTGAGTCTTTGAATGAAGAGATGGAGATAAAACTCCAGTTTGATTGTTTTTTTTTTGCAGCTCGTTCCAGTCGCTAGCTGCAGCGAACTGAAAAGAGGAGCGACCCAGGTATGTGTGTGCTTTGGGACCAGAATGTGACTGGCAGAAAGGGTGGAGGATGAGGGCTGCAGTAGGTATCTCAGGAAGGGGAGAGTGAGGCCTAAGAGGGTTTTATAAATAAGCATCAACCAGTGGGTCTTGTGACGTGTATACAGAGAAGACCACTTTACAGAGGATTATAGAGTGCAGTGATGTGTCCTATAAGGAGCATTGGTGTCAAATCTGATGGCCGAATGGTAAAGAACATCTAGCTGCACCCTTACCTGCCTATCTATACATGACGTATCCATAATCTATTAAGGGTAGGATGGTCATCTGAATCAGGGTTAGTTTGGCAGCTGGGGTGAAAGAGGAGCGATTACGATAGAGGAAACCAAGTCTAGATTTAACCTTAGCCTGCAGCTTTGATATGTGCTGAGAGAAGGACAGTGTACTGTCTAGCCATACTCCCAAGTACTTGTATTAAGTGACTACCTCAAGCTCTAAAAACCCTCAAGAGGTATTAATCACACCGGGGGGAGAGGGGCATTCTTCTTACCAAACCGCATGACCTTTGTTTTGGAGGTGTTCAGAACAAGGTTAAGGGCAGAGAAAGCTTGTTAGACTAAGAACGCTTTGTTGTAGAGAGTTTAACCACAAATTCCTGGGAGGGGCTAGCTGAGTATAAGACTATCTGCATATAAATGGATGAGAGAGCTTCCTACTTTCACGAGGTTGGAGTAATAACATGTTCAGGTACTTAAAACATTGTCTTGAATCAATGTGACTTTTAGATTTCAAGAAAATGAACTAAGGAAGAATGTGTCACTTCTCTCATTGACTTCTCAAACCCCGGTCTGTTCTGCCGACTGTTTCACAAGCTTTCCCGGAAGTATCGCGATGTTGGACCTATGGGTTTAGAAACTCTGTGGTCTGATGACACGAGCGTCTTGTTCCCGCGGTGGTAACCTTGACAACTATTCAAGCAAGCGACTGCACAGGCTGCGCACTTGCCAATAAACTGGATTTCTTGTCAGTGAAAGGAAGTTAGTTGAATGCATGCATGCCTTTGCTAAATACTTTCTAAAACCTAAAGGAAATGGACTACTATACTTGAAATTGCAATTCAACCAAATCTACTGTAGGCTACAATGTCACGAACGAATGCCCTCTCTCTAATGTAGGCTAGCTGATTGTTTACTTTGTAATATTCGCACTTCGGCACGCGTAGCCTACATCAATCAAGATACAATATAGCCA